>NC_080731.1:2680740-2688240 GCF_019097595.1 Hemibagrus wyckioides
TCCTTGAAGTAATTTTCTTGAAGCTTCATGTACATGAATGTGATTGGAGGAATTCAAGCAGTGCAACAAAAAACCCAAATAAATAAGAAGTTCATGTTTTTGGTCCAAATTGATGATGAAGCTACATGAAGGAATACACCCATGACTGAGATGTGTGAGGAATTATTATAGGCTGGATTTAGGATTGGCAAATTAATCCAACAATATATATATATATACAGTGAAACTTTGACTTACAAGTGACTCAATTTACGAGTTTTCCGAGATACGAGCCGTCGCTCGGTCGATTTTTTGCTTTAAGATACGAGCCGAGATCTGAGTTACGAGCGCACAAGCTTACTCCACCCGCCACTCGGTAGCCCAGCGAGCGGTCAGTTCATGTGGTTATCTCTCCAGGTCGTGTGTTGGCGCTGTGTAACCACACTTCATCACTCATTTTCCAAACATTTTGAAAACAGGTATTTGGACAGGTTTTTATGGAAACGCCCTGCAAGTGAAAGCGAGGAAAGTGTGGAGAAAAAAGCAAAAGTCAGTGAAGAAGATGATTAAGTGAAGTGAAAAAAAAAATAAAAAAAATAAAAAGTAGCAATTAAGTTTAGTGATAAAATGTAGCATAGTGTGTAAGTTAAATTTAGCAGTTAATTGTAGCATTAAGTGTGTAGCGAGTAAGTTAAGCGATAGAGCACAAAATGAAAAACTCCGCCCCCCTCCTCCACCAGTCTCCTCCCACCTCCGCCAGCATCTTCGTCTGATCTTCAACGTAAATACACTTAATAAAACCAGTTTATTTCTTTACATTCTCTTTTACTATGTATTATTATTGTTTTATACATTATTTGTTATTTATAAAGTACATTTTTCTTATTTAAAAAACACGTAACAAAAAAATTGGTGTGGTTTTTGGGGGGCTGGAACGGATTAATAGCATTTCAATTCATTTTAATGGAGAAATTTGATTTGATATACGAGCAAATTGAGTTACGAGCTCGGGCACAGAACCAATTAAACTCGTAAGTCAAGGTATTACTGTATATATATATATATATAAAATTCAAATTTTATTTGTCACATACGAAATCATACACAGCACGACATGTAGTGAAATGCTTTTTACGACTGTCTTACATGAAAGAGGAAAGAGTAAGAAAATGTGTAACAGATATAAAAGTGTGAAAATATAAAAGTATAAAAGCAAAGACAAAAAATATATATGTATATATATATATATATATATATATATATATATATATATATATATATACATATAGTACAATATAGTATATGTATAGTATATGTGAAAAATAAAACAATATAAATAAATATATGTGTAGACTCTATATGTACAGAAGATACAGTGTATGAATATGAATATATGTAGATAAAAAGGTCTGCTAAAGTCAACATTGAAATGGTGATGCAAAAGAGTATAGTATGTACAGTGTGCATATGTAAGATAATATATATATATTGTAGAAGTGTATATGAGGCAAAATATAATGTCCAGTTTAACAGGGAGTAAAGTGACAGTGCAGTGTGCACACAAAGATGTACAGAGAAGATGTACAGTGCGTGTTATTGTGTGTACAGTGTAGTGCAATATAGCATGTGCAACAATCAGCTGAGGTAGAATGTTATGTTATGTCGTGTGGGGGTAAGAACAGAGAGTCCAGATCCTAGGTGTTCTGGGTGAGGGCCCGAATGGCCTGCGGGAAGAAGCTCCTCCTCATTCTCTCTGTGTTCGCCTTCAAGGAACGGAAACGTTTCCCTGACCTCAACAGAGAGAAGAGTCCATTGTTGGGATGGCTGAGGTCCTTCATAATCTTGCTGGCTTTGGTCCAGCACCGCTCGCTGTATATGGTGTCCAGGTCAGGAAGCTTGGTGCGGATGGTGCTATATACATATATATATGTATTATATATAATCTATATTTCCTGAGGGGTAAAAAATGATCGATTTGAGATTGCCAGATATTTCTTGAGAAGAAACCTTCGAATCTGAGTCAAAACCTTGCGTCTGAAAATGGAAAAAATTCAGGGATAGAAAATGAAACGTGGAATGTAAAGGAAAGGAGTTGAATTTTTATATATATATATATAACATAAAATAAAATTATAAACATTTTTTCTTTTTAATTTAAAAAAAACTTAATTAAAAAAAATACAATTTTATTCATTAATTTTTTTATTTTTAAAAAATAACGGGGTCTCGTATATATGGTAGCTATGACGTGCTGAATAAATAATTATTTTCACAGTTTAGAGAATAGCACTTGATCCAGCACATCTTAGTAACTTTTGTACACCCATCAGGCATAACATTATGACCACTGAGAGGTGAAGTGAATAAGACTGAGTATCTCCTCATCATGGCACCTGTTAGTGGGTGGGATATATTAGGGAGCAAGTGAACATTTTATCCTCAAATTTGTTGTTAGAAGCAGGAAAAATGGACAAGTGTAAGGATTTGAGCGAGTTTGACCAAAAGAGCTAAAAGTTCTATAAAGTTGTGACTGTATAAATGTTTCTGTTGTGACTATAGACCTTTATTTTTTATAAACAGCTCTTTGTTGTGACTAAAGAATATGTTTTGGTTTAAAAAGTGCTTTATTGTGACTACAGATTCTTAAAAATAAAGGTTCTAGGAAGAACCAGAAAAGGGTTTTCGCAGTGATACTGTAAGAAGAACCGTTTTTGGTTCCCCTTAGAACCTTCCAGTTAATGGCTCTTAAAGAAACCAATTTTTTCTTAGTGTCATAAAGAACCTTTTTTATAGTGGAAAAATCTTTTTTTTCCAGGACAAAGATCCTTTTGTGTGATGGAAATGTTCCATGGACGTTAAAGGTTCTTCACCTTGATAAAGAACCGTTTAAGAACCTTTATTTTTAAGGTTTTTTGGTACATAAGGCCCTTTGTTGTGACTATCTAGCTTTTTTTTGTCATAATGGGCTCTTCGGAGCTCAGTAAAGAACCCTAGGGTACTGTAGAGAAGGGGTTTTCTTCCCTAGTCTGCTAGAACATTAGCTAGGTAAAGCTAGCGTGTTGGGTCCCACTCCAGCTGTGAGTGAAAAAGACTCACCTTAAACTTCCTTAAGTTTTAACTCGGAGCACTTGAGGTGAACTCTGCAGCCATTAGCGTGTTATTTATTGCTTTGGATGGGCTTCAGATGGCTGGGAGAAGCAGTGAGAGGAGCAGTGAGAGGAGCAGTGAGAGATGTTCCTCAGACCTACCACTGATTGAAAATCCATCTGGACCTAATGAGATGGCTGCAGTGTTTTTAATGCGATGGAGAGAGCTGCGCTTTTCTCTTTTCCTGAATATCCTCTGGTCAGTGCAGCGCCTCTGCTGTCAGGGTTCTGCCTTTCTACAAACAAGACGAAATCAGGTGCAGGGGAGGAGCTCCATTTCTTCCACCTGCAGGAAACAGTGCTGAGGTGATCAGGGGAGGATTCTCTCTCTCTCTCTCTCTCTCTCTCTCTCTCTCTCTCTCTCCCATTCTTGCTTTCTTCTTACTTTCATTCTCTCTCTCTCTCTCTCTCTCTCTCTCTCTCATTCTTGCTTTCATTCTCTCTCTCTCGTTCTCTCTCTCTCTCTCTCTCTCTCTCTCTCTCTTTCGTTCTTACTCTTGTTCTCTCTCTCTCTCTCTCTCTCTCTCTCTCTCTCTCTCTCTTTTGTTCTCTCATTCTCTGTCTCCCTCTCTCATTCTCTCTCTCTTTCTTTCTTGCTCTCATTCTTGCTCTCTTTCCCTCTCCTTCTCTCTTTGTTCTTGCCCTAGTTCTCTCTGTCTTTCTCTCTCTCCCCCTCTCTCTCCTCTCCCTCTCTCTCTCTCTCTCTCTCCCCCTCTCTGTCTCTGGTCTGTTGATGTCTGTGAGAATGTTTGTCTTTGTCAGCAAACCGTTGTTCCGCTTCATCCTTCATTTTCTACTCGGTGTAACCTTATTATAGCGCACAACTGCATCCTGCCGTGTTTCTTGAGCTACAGAATGATAATAAAGTTCTGAGAAACACGGAAAAGTTCTCGGGGTAAGAAAGAGAGTGAGACGGAGATTTCGACATATACGAGGTTTTATCTTAATAACGTGTAAACACATCTCTTATTCATGCAAACTCCTTTTCTTATCAACCACAGTGAATTTGCTCAGCTTCTTCTGCGTATGTTTGCCTTGTGTCCAGTCTTGTGTCTAGTCTAATACTTAAAAATAATACAGTTACTTCATTAATTCTTCTGATTTCTCTTCACTCTCATTCTATCATCCCTCTTTTTCTTCCTCCGTCCTGAGTTTCCTCACCTGATCACGTCAGACATCAGGAGTTTTATATTTTTCTCTCATGAAGTTAACGTGAATAACGTTTCAGTAAAGGAATCGTCTTCGGCTCAGACGGCTACGCTCCGAGAGATGATCCAAGACATCTGGAAAAAATGTTTAATATGTCATTAAGGCTAATGTGGTGACGTGTCTGGTAGAAAGGTCTAGAAATGACTTATTCGGATGTTCTTTTGTGAGGACTTAGATAGATCTGTGTCCTTTTAGCAAATAAGTGCGTAATTAAAGAATTGATCCTGGGGGATAATGGAGAATCCCGCCGGGGATAATGAGACGAGGTGTCTCGATAACATGCAGATAAGACGCCGGAAACAACGTTTAGCAAACACACAGCTGTGTCTCGAGTAGCAAACAGTTACTGTTACTGTCATCCTGAAGTGTTTTATTCCTCTTACACCACTCATACATACTAATTTTTTTTATCCGTTTATAGATGTCATGAACAGCTGGACAGTTCCCTGCCAGACCTGGAGGGGGTGCTGGCAGGTAAAACTTTGGAGCCTACTTTGTCTTGTGTATTTTGTGCCACGCCTTCCCTATTGTTCTCGTTCCTGCCATGTCACCTGTTTCTCATTAGCCATAATGTTATGCCCTATATACAGGGATCCTGTTGTACCTGTCCTTGTCAGTCATTTCTGTTTTTATTGTCATGTCTTAGTTATTAGGTTAGTCTTCCCCATGTCTTGTGTTAATGTTAATAAAGCAGTGCTTGTCTGAATCCTGCGTATGGGTCTGACTCCATAGCGTGCGGGCGCACACGGCAACCAGGGGGCTCCGGGTTCAAACCCCACACTGGGCGGGGGCGTGCGGACGTTACAGAATGTCTGACCACTTTCAAAGACCCATCGGTATTTGTCAGCAAGTTCCTGTCTCCGGCAAGGATCTGCAGTCTGCTAGCGAGGGCCTGGACTACTAGTGGATGATATCCGGCGGCCCACCTGCCTTAGAAACTGTTTTGTTTTGTGCAGGTGGACTCCTTTCTCTGTTTCCCCAGGGAGGTGCCTCCATCTTTGTCTAGGTCGAAGACACTGCTCCACGATGGAGTTCCGTGGAGGACACCGCTTGATCCCATGTCTCGTGGGGGGCACTCCCTTTTTATCGGACCCTTTGAAAGCATAGTTCCACCATCTTGCCAGCTGAGGATGCCGCTCCACGATGGAGTTCCGTGGAGGACGCCGCTCTGCAATCCAGGTGGAAGATGCTTCCCTCCTGCCTCCTGCCCCCTGCCCATGTCGGATGTCACCTTGTCTCCAGGACCTAGAGCATCACTATAGACTGCACTCATGGACTGCATCTTGCATTGTGTCTCCCCTCTATGTTGGACTACATCCCTCGCTCCTTAACCAGCATTTCTGTCTTAGGTTATAGTTACCATGAAGTAGAACTATGAGTATAATTAGGGCAGTACCATGGTTTTAGAGCAAATAGTTAAAAGTTTGTGCACCCTATAACACCCTATGCTTGTTGTTGAACATTGATGTAGAACATGTTTTGGTATAAATGGTTTTTAATTGTGACGATACACTTTTAAAAATAAAGGTTCCTGAAAGAACCAAAAAGGGGTTTTTAGCAGTGATGCTCCGTGTAGAACTTTCCGTAGAACCTTTTTTCTTAATGCTATAGTCTAAAAAACTTAGACCCTTTTGTGTGGTGGAAACCACATGGATGTTAAAGGTTCTTCATGGAACCATAACCTATAAAAAGCTCATTTGTTCCTTCACCAGCATTTCTGTCTTCTCTTAAAGATAATAATACAATTAAAGACTGGTTGTTGTTACCATGAGGTAGAACTCTGAGTATAATTAGGGCGGTACCATAGTTTTAGAGCTAACAGCTAAAAGTTTGTGCACCCCTGTCACCCCATCACACCCTATGCTTGTTGTTAAACATCTCATTCCAGATTTATTTCTCCTGTTTCTTCTGGGAAGCTTTTTACTATATGTTGGAGCATATCTGTGGGGATTTGTGATCATTCTCTACAAGAGCATTAGTGAGATCAGACTCTGATGTTGGGATGTTGAGGAGACTCCAGTTCCAGTTCAACACAAAGGTGTCCAGTCAGGGCTCTGTGCAGGACACTTGGGTTCCTCCACACCTCGTCTTCATGGCGCTCAGGAGCTTAGTGCACAGGGTCATCATCATCATGCTGGAACAGTGTTTGTAGTTCCAGTGAAGGAAATTGTAATTCTACACCTTACGGCAAGTTTCTACACTAATGTGTGCTTCAGACTTTGCGGCATCAGCATGGAAGGAGCTCGTATGCGATGGTGATGGTCGATGTGATGAGTCGCATCAATTTTCAGAAGCTTCTTAGGAATGGTTTCTTCTCCCTTCGTGATGTGTGTATGAGTGTGTGTGTGAGCTGGAAGACTCTGTCAGCAAACCGTTGTTCCGGTTCATCCTTCACTTTCCACTTTAAAGTCCTAACCTTATTATGGAGCAGCTCTGCCTCCTGTTTGTAGTGCTCAGTGCTTCACTGCTTTCATGGGATAACTGAAGGGCTCTCAGCTTTTTCTTTTTTTTGACTACACACACACACACACACACACAGTCAAATGTGCTGGAATTCCCTCAGCTTATTAACAGAGCGTCTTTGAGAGCTCCCTCATGAACGCCGTTGGAAATTAAGAACGTCCTTCTTGCTCTGCTGCTCTCTGTCTCTGCCTTCGTCCTGTGAATCTCCCCGATAATAAACCTCACGTCACTCTGTTCCACGAACATCACCGCACCGAGAGTGCAAATCAACGAAAATGTTTCCTGACTGATCCAGTCATGTTTCTACTCCACTCTAAACATGAGCTTTTTTTCCTCCATCATGCAAGGTCGCCTTGTTCTCCCGCATCATTACATCATTTCCTGCGGACTTGAGGCTAATGTGTGTGTAAAACCGGTGATGTCATGGCCGTCGAACAATGAGGCTATCGTGTAACTATTATAACATCCAGCCAAATTTGCTTGACCCCTAAAAATACCACGTCCTGTTTCCTTTTCCTCTTCCTGTTCCATGATCTGGGAAATGATGAGTTTTATTTCAAGGAGCTGAACGGAAAACAGCTGGGACGAGGCTAAAATGTTTCCGTCGCCCTCCTGACTAAGACAAACAAAAACAATTAGCTAGCTTCTGTAAATATAAACAAATAAACAAGACTTTTCACAATTTAACTTAGTTGAAATTAGT
>NC_080731.1:2693240-2808240 GCF_019097595.1 Hemibagrus wyckioides
ACACACACACACACTCACACACTTGTTCTGACACACACTTGGCTTTCGAACCACAGAATAGCAAAAAAAAAAAAAAAAAAAAAGCGTATCTATAATAGAGTTAGATATCACATTTTTTCTCTCCTGCATTTCATCATCTATCTTTTTTTTCCGTCTTTTCCTGAAAGTCAGTACGCATGGGTTGCTTTTCTCTCCTACATGAAAAAAAAAATACTTCGTTAAAGGGGGTAGAGCAGAAGAACCTGCTTTGATATTCTATATGCATATGAGCTGTCAAGGTACGACGAAGAAGTAGAGACAAAGACGGGGAGAAAGAAAGAGAAAAGAGACAGCTAAGGTGAGAAGAATAAACAGGCAGACGTCCAAGCAAGTCGGTGATGAGACGCACTAATTAAAGAATCCATAATTAAAGCGGCATCTGATGAACAGCAGCCCACTTTCATTCCTCTCCTGCAGCGTGGGATCGAAATTCACTCCAATGCTCCATTTCTTCATCTATCCGCATCCCACAATTCACTGCAGGGCTCACAAATGGAAGGCAAATAAGGGATACGCTCACCGTATAAGTGGCTTCAAGTCATTAGCAAACTGTTGCTAGGCAACTGGAAACTATAAATGCTGCCGGCTGAGGCTAATCATTTAGCTAGCTAGTACATAGCTGTTAAGTATTTTGATATGGACGGTGTAGCAACCGAGTGCTAATGTAAAGGAGACAAAAAATCATGGGGAACATTAACATTTACCTCAGATGTTTTGCTAAATGGCTGAGAAATGACGTAATTAGCAAGTAGCAGCTGAGTCTTTTATGCAGAGGCATACTGAAAACGAAAACAAGACTAAATTATTAAGGATGGTAGCACTTACTTCAGATGATTTAATAAATTACTCAGAAAAGAATTAGCTAGCATGTAGCTGTTAAGTCTTTCCCTCAGGCATGGTCACAGTGATAATGGAACCAAGACAAAACCTCTTGGAAATGACCTCAGATGTTTTGAAAAATCAAGAAAAGACTCTAGCTAGGACACAGTCGTTAATCTTTTTTAATATGGACTTGTACTAGCAACATTTTCCTCAGATATGTTTTGAAAATGACTAGGAAAAACCATAGCTAGCTAATACATAGCCCCTAAAGCCTTCATACAGACAATGTAAAAGCACAGTTACAATGGAAACCACTGGAAACATCAACATTTACCTCAGATATTTTAATAAATCAAGAGAATAATCAAATAGCTAGCACACACCTGCTAATTCTTTAATTCTGTAAATTGTTGCAAATTGCTAGCTAGCTAGTACATAGCTGCTAGGTCTTTTGTATAGTCAGTGTGAAGGTGTGACTAATGGAAACAAAACAAAATCCTTAGGATCTGAGGTGAAACATCAACAGTTACCTCAGATATTTTGATTAGTGAAGAAAAGGCTTCGATAGCTAGTGCACAAATGCTAATTCTTCAGTACTGACATTTCTACATCTTAGAAAAGTTTACAAGAAAGCCTTAGCTATCGAGCATTGAGTCTCTAAGTCTTTTATATAGACCAAGCAAAGATGTAATCCTGCTAAAGACTATGCTATAAGTTGCTAGCTTACAATGTTAGATCTTTATAAGAAATTTCTCAACACATGTGAGGAAAATGTTAATGTTCCTGACAGTTTTGTCTCATATTTGCTGTAAGTATGTTTTCACATGTTTTCAAAGAACTATGCGTTAGCTTGCTATACCTTGCATAGTTACGGCTATGTCAGTTGCATCCGGGATAAATGTTGCCGTTTCCAGTGATCATTTTATAAAAGATTTAGGTTGCGACATGCTAGCTAGGCCTTTTCTCAGTAATTAACCGACACCGTGAGGTAAATATCAGTATTTCTGATGCGTATTTGAAAACATTAGCAGCTCTCTACGTGCTGAGAATCTTTTTCTGTAGTAATTTATAAAGATATCTTGAGGAAAATGCCGATGTTTTCCTCAGTTTGGTTTTGTTTTCACTGACACCGTACCTTCACACTTCTGTGTGCAAGACTACGTCCTAGCTCACTACATCTTTCCTTGACAATAAAATTATGCTGTAATTACGCTTACGCATACGCTTCAGAAGACATGAATGAGCGAATGAGCAGTTCGTGTGGAATCTTCTAGTAAACACAGTGATCCCACGACACCATCAGTCTCATCCTCCTTTCTTTAGCATCATTACTCCATTCTCGTTGACTCTCTGCTCCTTTCTTCTCTTTCAATTACAAAGAGGATTAATCCTTTGCATTAATCCTGCTTTCACCCTTCTATTCTTCTACTCTGGCATTGTTTTTTTGTCTTTTAATCTAAAGACTCAAATGTAATCTAGTTCCCTTTTAGTACTCTGCTTCTATACTCCATCGTTCCTTTTCTTTCCTTACTAGCATCTCTTTCTCTTTTCCTTTTGTTCCTGAGTTTCCTTGTAAACGTAACGTAACGTAAACGTTAGCAAAACATTTCTTTTAGTTAACACCCTGATATGCAGTTCACTGTTTTGTTTTGCGCTGTTAAATCCTAATGCAATAAAGTGCTTTATTTGGCTACCTAGCTCTCTCAAGCTATCTAACTAACATTCACAAGTAAGCAAATAAGCATTGATGGGCACTTAGCCCATCAAGAAACAATATAACATTAGCAAATAACCCAGCACCAACAAGCTTCTTATGATATTAATGCAGATCAAGCTAGCTAGAATTGCTACTAAAAATCTTACTATTTACTATGTAATAGTAGAGCAACATGCTACATGCCTCCAGTCCATCCCAATCACAGCATTAATAAAAGAATATAAGGAAATAATCATCCATGAAGTTTGATCATGAATCAAGTTTAATGAATCTGAAGTAAAAACATCTTCGTAGCTTGTTTATTAGCAAGGATTTGACTAGCATGCAACAAGGATGTGTATTGATTGGCAGCTTACTAATAAGTTTATTTAACATTATTAGCAGGCAGACTACTTAGTGTCCATGTAGTTAGCTAGCTCACTCAGTTTCACTAGGAAGTACCTAGCTAGCATTAGCAAATAATCTCTCAAGTGTTACTTTATTTTTAATTTGCATCTGTGAGCTACCAAGCTAACAAACTTTTGTGCATATATTCTGTCTAATGTGTGTGTGTGTGTGTGTGTTAGCCATCTACTTACTAGCCTGCTACCAACTAGCATTGGTGAGTAACCTAATGAGCATCAGCTGACATTTTTCAGAGAATGTCATTGCTACAAATAAAATAAGAAGCCGTGAGTAACACCAGTCTGCGCTCATCTGGAAAAAGAAAACACGAAACCATTGCAATTTCATCATTCCTTTCTTGTTCTTTCTCTCGCATCTCTTCATTATCCCTCTTTGATTCTGCTCCCTTCTCTTCCATCTCCGAGCTATACATCAGTGCTTCCTTCAATCCCTCACCTTCGTATTCATCTTCCTCCATTACATCTTTTTATAGTCTGACTCTAATTCAATCGAGTCGCCTCTCCTTCCCGACACCGTTTCTATACCTCTCTCTCATTCTCTCTTTTCTCTCTCTTTTTCCGCATTCTTCCATCTGCAGTTGCCCATTCTCACGTCTCGTCTTTCATTCCCTGCATCTCTTTTCTCTGGCTTTCCCTCAGACCCCCACCCCCCCAACCCCCTCCTCTTCTCCGCTGTCTCTTAGTGCTGTGCATCAATTCGTCTTCTGTTAATCTAAAGGCTGTAATCTAATTCCTTTGCTTTCTCCATCCACCTAGCTGCTACTTTCTCTCCTCCTGTCTTTCTCTAGAGTCTTCCTTCTTCACCTGCAATGCCTCACCGGGTCCTTTACTTATTTATTCTCACCCTCGTCGTGACTCTCTAGCTGCGTTTCAAGTCGTAGCTTATGATATATGATGCCTGAAAGTATTTACTGGGGTAGACAAGTGATAAGTTATTAGCCAGGCCCACATCGTGAGTCTAGCTAATTTCATTTTAAAATGCTCAACCTAGCATAGCATTAGGTAGCATTAGTCACGGGATAAAGTATGACCTTTCCGTATGCTAGCATGATCAGTACTGGTTATGACAGGGAACACATACGAAGTGTCTTAGGTGCTAACTGACTAGCTGACATAACGAGCAGCGTTTGCTAATAATTTTTAGTTCATTTTTGTGACATACTGTATGTGTATATATACATGATAGGATTTGATGGATCTGAGCTGGTGTATGACTTCTGTGTAAATATGTATGATGACGTTTGCCTTATGACATGCATGCGTATACATAATGACATTTGACACATTTGAGCTGCCTTATGACATACATACGTATGCATAATGACATCTGATGCATTTGAGCTGGCATACTGTATTGTATATGTAATGAGATGATGTCTGATTTACTGTGTAAGTATACATAATGACATTTCATGACATACATAATGACATAATGACATTTCATGACATACATAATAACATCTAACACATTTGAGCTTCCTTATGACATGCGTACATATACGTAGTGACATCTGACACATTTGAGTCGCCTTATGACGTGCGTTCGTATACATAATAACATCTGACACATTTGACCTGCCTGATGGCATGTGTATGTATATGTAATGATGTTCGACACGTTTGTGAGCTGCCTTATGGCATGCGTATGTATACGTAGTGACATCTGATGTATCTGAGCTAAGATGATACATGACTTCTGTGTAAGTATACATGATGGTGTTTGCCTTATGACATGATGACATATCTGAGTTACGACATGCATACACATAGACCTGACGACATACGATGTATCTGATGACGTTTGACTTTAAGTGTCTGAGTTGGTGTATGATGTATAGATTGTACAGTGTACAGTGAGATGTGACGTTATGAGCTAACGTAACGACCTGAACTTATACATAATGACATATTGTGTGACGGTTGCGTGCATAATACATAATGACATCTAGTTTTATCCGTAAATGTATGGATCATTAACAGATAACAGTATTGAGATGGAGACAAAAATCTCTACCAGTCACATAAGCCCCTCCCCTGCCAGTTCTGTAAGCCCCACCCCTTCAGAAAGGATAAATTTGTAGAAAATGTATTCATTCTTCCACATTGTATTTTTTTCCTCATCATAGACAATCCTGTACACAGGGAAACTTCTAGAACGGTACAGAAGCGTGCAATCCGAGACGCTCTTTTCTTCTCTCTTCTTTTGATGTGAAGAGTCGACTGTAAACGATTCCCTCTTTCTTTTCCCCCCAGCGTAGGTGTCAGTGTACAGTCTTCACTCCCTTCATGACTCACAGTTAAACAGAGGAGAGAAGGTGAGGCCGTGAAAATGGGCCAGATGCTCATCGCATAGCCGCTGTTACAATAACACGCCGCCGCTCTTCCTCTCAGGCTGAAATCGAAGACGAAGGCGAGGGCGGGAAACTGGGCCAATCGCACTCTGCTTGACGGAGAATACAGCTAACAAGAACTCGAGCGCTCTGTGGTTTCCGTTCCAATGGAAAAAAGGGGAAAAAAACGAGTGGTGGTAACACTACTGACCGCGCTCTGTTGATTCTGATTGGTCAGAAGGCGTTCTAATACGTTATCGTTTCTATAGCAACAGCTGATATGGCTCAGACGGTGGCTGAAACGCCTAATCAGTTGATATGGCAGTGTTTTCTGTTTAGCAATCATTTATGTAAGGAGTCTCCAGTGTCAGAGCTTCAGCTCAAACAAAAACAGTGAAAAAAGTGTTTCATGGAAATGTTCCGCAAATTTAAATTTAAAACGTAACTAAAACTGGATAAAAAGCATGGCCTCGTTCTTTATGTCGTCTTCAGTTCGTCTGAAGGGTGCGCAAACTTTCTCACAATTCATGTGACACAATGTGAACCATGACACAATTCAAGCGTATTCCTCGGTCTCACCTCACTGCTAGCCTTATTTGCATAAAGTGTGCAGCCGTTTTGCATATCCGGCCCTGCCCACTCAATTTCAGAAACATTTGCTCCGCCCCCTGAGGCTGAAAACTGATGCAGTTCTGAAAATCCAGAATGATGCCTGGCTGATTTTTTTTATCCTGGTGTGTGTGTGTGTGTGTGTATACAAATCTTCCCATGTCTATTGTTTGAGTTACGTGTGTGTGTGTGTGTGTGTGTGTGTGTGTGTGTGTGAGTGTGTGTGTGTGCGCAAATCTTCCCATGTCTATTGTTTGAGTTACATATGTGTGTGTGTGTATACACATCTTTCCTTGTCCATTTTTTTTGTGTGAGTTTGTACTTGTTTGTGTGTGTGTCTGTGTGTGTGTGTGTGTGTGTCTGTGTCTGTGTGTGTGTGGGTGGGTGGGTGTTTCGGGGGTTACTGTCTGTTCCTATGGATTCTTACTTGTGGTTATTTCTATGCAAGACAGAGAGTCTGTGTGTTCTTGTATGTTATTAAATGTGTGTACACACTCTTGTGTCACTTTTGTGTGTGTGTGTGTGTGTGTGTGTGAGTGTGTGTCCATGTCTTTGTAGTGTGTGTGTGTGCCTCCTTTCACATTAATTCTAGTCATCTCTTGCTATAACCTGCAGAATCTGCTCCCTGAAATTCTCCATCTGTGTGTGTGTGTATGTGAGTCCCTGAGCCATGTCCTGCAGACTTGCCGCTCATCTTAAAGCTCTCGCCGAGATTGGATTGTGTTTCAAAGCTCACTTTTGTTCACACTGGCTGGAGACTTCATCTCTCATTGACAGAGAGGTTGTGGTGCCCCGGTGTGTGTGTGTGTGTGTGTGTGTGTGTGTGAGAGAAGCTGTTGACAGGTGATGCGCTGAAGGGAACGGCGAGAGACAGAGTGAGCAAGTGGGAGCAGCAGTGCGCACCCTCCCAAGTGTCACTCCACTGACAGTGTGAGTTAATGGAAAGCAAGACACACCGATCAGAAACTTAAGGTGGATTTAACACACTTAAACACACACACACACAGAGTGAGAGAGCTCTTTGCTAAGCAACTAGAACACAGTGTGCTACATGATGCAGTATTTATATTGAACATGGACATGCACGTGTGTGTGTGTGTGTGTGCATCCTACCATGTCTGTTTTTTGGTGTGTTGTATGTTTGTGCTTCTGTGTGTGTGTGTGCATTTTTTTGTGTGTGTGTGTGTATGCATGTGTTTGCGTTTTTGTGTGTGTGTGTGCATCCTCCTTTGTCTGTTTCTTTGTGTTGCATGTGTGCATTTATGTGTGTGTGTGTGTGGACATCTTCCCATGTCTTTGTGTGTGTGTGTGTGTTTGTGTGATGTCCAATGTACACATCTTTTCCTGTCCATTTTTGTGTGTTTTTTTGTGTGTTTGTTAACCCATGTCCATTTTTAGTGTTGCATGTGTGTGTGTGTTTCCATGTCTGTGTTTGTGTAATACATGTGTGTGTGTGTTTGTGTGTGTGTGTGTGTATCTAACAGATGTTTAACCCACACGGCTGTTCTGGCTTCTGATTGGTCAGCAGGCGATGATTAAATTTCTGCAGCTTTAAACCCCGGCTGTGTATTAATGCGCTTATTCTAATGCGGCGTGTCGTCGTTTCCATGGTAACAGCTCATCCACGTGACGGACAGATGATTATGTAACATTTCATAACTTCAGGACAGAGGAGTTTACGCTTCATGAAGTTTCTCAGTAACGTGATGAGCCACGTGTGTGTGTGTGAGTGTGAGTGTGTGTGAATGTGTGTGTGAGTGTGTGTGAGTGTGTGTGTGTGTGTGAATGTGTGTGTGAGTGTGTTGTTTAGTTCAGGTAGAGAAGAAGTGAGGGAACTAACTTGTTCTGCAGCGCTTTAAATGTCACTCTAAACAGATTGTTCTGGTGTAAGAGGAATAAAAAACTCAGGGACAGGAAGTTATTGGAATCTAATTGCTAGGTTGCGGCGCTAACGTCACTCCGCTTCATCTCTCCGTCCTGTCGCTGATTATTTTCCTTCACCAGCACCGCCAGAGGATGACCGATTCCTCACACTGAGTATCAGATAAACTGCTTTACTGTATTAAATCAAATCACAGCAGATCCATTCCAAGCTAAAAAAAAAAAACCTGCATGTGACGCTAAGAAGCTCTAGTCGATCCATGACGTCACCCGATCGAGTTTGTGATTGGCTGATTTAACTTAGACGCCACCCAAAAAAAGCCATCTAGCGAAATCAGCGCGCGCGTGTGTGTGTGTGTGTGCTTATTGCTGTGACTCACGGTTAATTTGTGGGCGCGTGCTAATACAATTCCGCGCGACTTTGTGCGTCACGACGCTGCACGTTTGTACGTCAGAGACGCTGCACAAGCGGAATAACGGGCTTCTGAGAATGACAAAGCAGCTAGATTTGCTGATTACAGCCGGTACGTGTGTGTGTGCGTGCGTGTGTGTGTGTGTGTGCGTGCGTGCGTGTGTGTGTGTGTGTGCGTGTGTGTGTGTGTGTGTGTGTGCGTGCGTGTGTGTGTAAGCGCGAGCGAGTGACTGTAAACTCTTCTGTGTCCAAAAATGAAGAAAAAAAAAAAGTAAACAGACCAAACCACCTGGTGCTCGTTATCTTCCTAACGTTGCACCGCCATCTTGTGGTTACAAGTGGAACTACAACAGGAACTTAACCTTAAACTGTTTGGTTATTTATTTATTTATTTATTTGCTTTTTTAGTTAATTAATTAATTTATTTATTTATGTGCTGTTTATTTATTTATAATTCATTTATAATTTATTTTTTATAGATATATATAATTTACATTTTGTTTAAAAAATGTCTACACACCTACAGTCACAATATAAACAAATCAACAGCAAATAAATAAACAAAATACAACTTGAACTTTTCTATATATATTTTCAAATTATAAAATGTAATTTATCGCGGTCCCGGTATATCGCGGAGTTTCATTTGGAACATAACTTCTTTTTTTTTTTTTGCGGATTTTACCGGTATATCGCGGTATCCGCAAACCTTATAGTGAATTGTTTTTATGTTGAAATACGGTAATTTATTAATTTAAATATAAACATTAATTACAAAATATAAACATTAATTCAAATGAAGTAAAATGTTAATAATATATAAAATACTTTTGGAAATACTGTATAGGAAAGCGCGGTGCGGGGATGCTGAAAATCTAAATACAGTACGGCTGGAGGAACGAGTCTGACCAATCAGAATGCCCCAGTCATTTAATCACGGTAAGTGATTGGTTGCTGGGATAGGGAAGCAGAATTCTCCAGCATCCCAGTTTTTCCCGTGTCACTGTCCCGAGTGTTTGGTGTTGTGTGAACGCTGGCAGGCGTATTAAAAAGGTAAAAAGATTAAAAAAAAAAAAAAAAGTAGTAATAATAATATTATTTATTTATTTATTTAAAAAAAAAATCAAAAAATTGTTCAAAATATTTGGTGTAAATGCTGCATGTTGTTGAACAAAATAAAAAAATATAATATTAAACAAACCTAATCAATATTCATGACATACAAATTATATGCAGTTTTGGATTAAAGCATGATTCAATTTAAAAGAAAAATAAAAGGCTAAACATTCTTGTGAAAAAGTGAAGGCGTTCACTGGAGTCTGGTCCGAGAGATAACATTTTACTTCTGGCAATTTTTTTTACATTTATAAAACTATTTTCCTGAGAAACAGCCTTGGATTTGTCTCTCTGTGTGTAAATTTAAAGCTATTGTAATATCTAGAGGTCATGTACGACGTTATCACTACAGGTAGCATGATTCAGTGTTGCTATGGTTACGCCTCAGAGGGTTTCATCCCGCTCTGGGCTTGTTGGTTTTAATTAAAACATTTTAGCGAGCGCAGTAGCCTTTAAATCATTCCTCTCTTTGCAAATGCACGTTTGTTTTTCCACCGAAGGTCACAACACAACGCCTAAACCGATACTTCCACGTGTTGTCATGGTTACGCCCTATCTACAGAATGGATCTAAACTTAATTAGAGAATTTTTGGATGAAATCTTGGCTAGATGTTGAAAAATAACAGATGCTGGACTGTATTCTGATTATTTTTTTCCCTCTAAGGTATTTGCAGTTATATTAGTAAAAAATGACACATTATGTATATTTTCAGCCATTTATAGTTACAGTTAATACACTATATTGGCAAAAGTTTTGGGACACCCCTCCAAATCATTAAATTCAGGTGTCAAAGAGCATGAAATTGTCCAAAATGTCTTGGTATGAAGCTGAAGCATTAAGAGTTCCTTTCACTGGAGCTAAGGGGCCGAGCCCAACCCCTGAAAAACAACACCTGAATTCAATGATTTGGAGGGGTGTCCCAAAACTTTTGCCAATATAGTGTAACGATATATGTAATGTAAAGATGTAAATGATAACGTATTCGAAGGATAAAGCTGGGATTGAAAGCTGAAGCTTTCGTTCTGACAGAGCTGCCGTTCTGACCAATCAGAATCGAGAACTCTACACGCTAACTACATGCTAGTACAGTGTGTAGTAGTGTTTTAAAAACATAATATTACCTCAAACCAGGAGAGAAAAAAATAGTAATAAATAAATAAATGTAAGTGTGAATGCTTCGATTAGTGTTTTTTTCTTCTAGAATTTTCTCAGGCATTTTGGATTCAGACTTCATTTCTTTTTATTTAATGTCTTATCTGCCTCATTGTTATTATATAAAAGCCTCACGAAGCAATCCGACTGCAGAACCGCGTTAACCCGCTAAGCCGAGCGATAAACGGCGCGAGCTGAGCGCCTGCCAAAATCCAAACCATTCACTCTTTATGTCTCTTCATCAAGCCTGTTGTTGTTCCAGCACGGAGCGAGTCCAGCCTCTCCAATCTCCCCACACACCGCGTACATCCTGCTCCAAACCCCGAGGTTAAACGAGCGGCCGCAATTAACGTGCAGATCCATCAGGACGAACCGGGCGTCGGCAGCCCAGCTGAGCGTGGCTGAATGAGGCCTTCCGGAAGAATGGAACCGAACCTCAGACATGAAGCAGAGTGATTGGAGCAAATGATGTGGATTTGTCGTGTTTGTTGTGTCACTGAGCAGCTGCACCGAATCAGCCTCATTCACAGCCGTCTGAAACACGCGGCTGGAGACGTGATGGACACCAGAGGAAGTGGAAATCAAAGCCTGGGAATTAGAGCTGATAGATGTTTTATATCAGCAGCTGTCTGTGTGCTGGTGTTGATCTGTGAATGGTGGGGTTTAATGGGTTCAGCACTGAATAGTGGCATTTCTCAATGTTTCTGTTGTGATTAGTGATGAATGTGCTGGTGGGGTTTGTTTGTTTGTTTGTTGTTTGTTTTGCATCACAGTGGCAAAATTTCATATTGTTTCTCCTGATTGGTGAATGTTGGGGTTTGATATTAGTGTTTTTTGGATTCGGTAGCAAATAGTGGTGTTACATGATGTTTCTGTTGGTGTTTGATGGTGAATGTTGTTGTTTGATGGTGAGTGTTGGTGTTTGATGGTGTTTGATGGTGAATGTTGTTGTTTGATGGTGAATGTTGTTGTTTGATGGTGAATGTTGGTGTTTGATGGTGAATGTTGGTGTTTGATGGTGAATGTTGTTTGATGGTGTTTGATGGTGAATGTTGTTGTTTGATGGTGAATGTTGTTTGATGGTGTTTGATGGTGAATGTTGTTGTTTGATGGTGAATGTTGTTGTTTGATGGTGAATGTTGTTTGATGGTGTTTGATGGTGAATGTTGTTGTTTGATGGTGAATGTTGTTTGATGGTGAATGTTGTTGTTTGATGGTGAATGTTGTTTGATGGTGTTTGATGGTGAATGTTGTTGTTTGATGGTGAATGTTGGTGTTTGATGGTGAATGTTGTTTGATGGTGTTTGATGGTGAATGTTGTTGTTTGATGGTGAATGTTGGTGTTTGATGGTGAATGTTGGTGTTTGATGGTGAATGTTGTTTGATGGTGTTTGATGGTGAATGTTGTTGTTTGATGGTGAATGTTGTTTGATGGTGTTTGATGGTGAATGTTGTTGTTTGATGGTGAATGTTGGTGTTTGATGGTGAATGTTGTTTGATGGTGAATGTTGTTTGATGGTGTTTGATGGTGAATGTTGGTGTTTGATGGTGAATGTTGTTTGATGGTGTTTGATGGTGAATGTTGGTGTTTGATGGTGAATGTTGTTGTTTGATGGTGAATGTTGTTTGATGGTGTTTGATGGTGAATGTTGGTGTTTGATGGTGAATGTTGTTTGATGGTGAATGTTGTTTGATGGTGTTTGATGGTGAATGTTGTTTGATGGTGTTTGATGGTGAATGTTGTTGTTTGATGGTGAATGTTGTTGTTTGATGGTGAATGTTGTTTGATGGTGTTTGATGGTGAATGTTGTTGTTTGATGGTGAATGTTGTTTGATGGTGAATGTTGTTTGATGGTGTTTGATGGTGAATGTTGTTGTTTGATGGTGAATGTTGGTGTTTGATGGTGAATGTTGTTTGATGGTGTTTGATGGTGAATGTTGTTGTTTGATGGTGAATGTTGGTGTTTGATGGTGAATGTTGGTGTTTGATGGTGAATGTTGTTTGATGGTGTTTGATGGTGAATGTTGTTGTTTGATGGTGAATGTTGTTTGATGGTGTTTGATGGTGAATGTTGTTGTTTGATGGTGAATGTTGGTGTTTGATGGTGAATGTTGTTTGATGGTGTTTGATGGTGAATGTTGGTGTTTGATGGTGAATGTTGTTTGATGTTATTTGATGGTGAATGTTGGTGTTTGATGGTGAATGTTGGTGTTTGATGGTGAATGTTGTTGTTTGATGGTGAATGTTGGTGTTTGATGGTGAATGTTGTTTGATGGTGTTTGATGGTGAATGTTGTTGTTTGATGGTGAATGGTGTTTGATGGTGAATGTTGGTGTTTGATGGTGAATGTTGGTGTTTGATGGTGAATGTTGTTGTTTGATGGTGAATGTTGGTGTTTGATGGTGAATGTTGGTGTTTGATGGTGAATGTTGGTGTTTGATGGTGAATGTTGTTGTTTGATGGTGAATGTTGTTGTTTGATGGTGAATGTTGGTGTTTGATGGTGAATGTTGGTGTTTGATGGTGAATGTTGGTGTTTGATGGTGAATGTTGTTGTTTGATGGTGAATGTTGGTGTTTGATGGTGAATGTTGGTGTTTGATGGTGAATGTTGTTTGATGGTGTTTGATGGTGAATGTTGTTGTTTGATGGTGAATGTTGGTGTTTGATGGTGAATGTTGTTTGATGGTGTTTGATGGTGAATGTTGTTGTTTGATGGTGAATGTTGTTGTTTGATGGTGAATGTTGGTGTTTGATGGTGAATGTTGGTGTTTGATGGTGAATGTTGGTGTTTGATGGTGAATGTTGTTGTTTGATGGTGAATGGTGTTTGATGGTGAATGTTGGTGTTTGATGGTGAATGTTGGTGTTTGATGGTGAATGTTGTTGTTTGATGGTGAATGTTGGTGTTTGATGGTGAATGTTGTTGTTTGATGGTGAATGTTGGTGTTTGATGGTGAATGTTGTTGTTTGATGGTGAATGTTGGTGTTTGATGGTGAATGTTGGTGTTTGATGGTGAATGTTGGTGTTTGATGGTGAATGTTGGTGTTTGATGGTGAATGTTGTTGTTTGATGGTGAATGTTGGTGTTTGATGGTGAATGTTGGTGTTTGATGGTGAATGTTGTTTGATGGTGTTTGATGGTGAATGTTGTTGTTTGATGGTGAATGTTGGTGTTTGATGGTGAATGTTGTTTGATGGTGTTTGATGGTGAATGTTGGTGTTTGATGGTGAATGTTGTTTGATGGTGTTTGATGGTGAATGTTGTTGTTTGATGGTGAATGTTGGTGTTTGATGGTGAATGTTGGTGTTTGATGGTGAATGTTGGTGTTTGATGGTGAATGTTGGTGTTTGATGGTGAATGTTGGTGTTTGATGGTGTTTGATGGTGAATGTTGGTGTTTGATGGTGAATGTTGTTGTTTGATGGTGAATGTTGGTGTTTGATGGTGAATGTTGTTGTTTGATGGTGAATGTTGTTGTTTGATGGTGAATGTTGGTGTTTGATGGTGAATGTTGTTGTTTGATGGTGTTTGATGGTGAATGTTGGTGTTTGATGGTGAATGTTGTTTGATGGTGTTTGATGGTGAATGTTGTTGTTTGATGGTGAATGTTGGTGTTTGATGGTGAATGTTGTTGTTTGATGGTGAATGTTGGTGTTTGATGGTGAATGTTGGTGTTTGATGGTGTTTGATGGTGAATGTTGTTGTTTGATGGTGAATGTTGTTGTTTGATGGTGAATGTTGGTGTTTGATGGTGAATGTTGGTGTTTGATGGTGAATGTTGGTGTTTGATGGTGAATGTTGTTTGATGGTGTTTGATGGTGAATGTTGGTGTTTGATGGTGAATGTTGTTTGATGGTGTTTGATGGTGAATGTTGTTGTTTGATGGTGAATGTTGGTGTTTGATGGTGAATGTTGTTGTTTGATGGTGAATGTTGGTGTTTGATGGTGAATGTTGTTTGATGGTGTTTGATGGTGAATGTTGTTGTTTGATGGTGAATGCTGGTGTTTGATGGTGAATGTTGTTGTTTGATGGTGAATGTTGGTGTTTGATGGTGAATGTTGTTTGATGGTGAATGTTGTTTGATGGTGTTTGATGGTGAATGTTGTTGTTTGATGGTGAATGTTGGTGTTTGATGGTGAATGTTGGTGTTTGATGGTGAATGTTGGTGTTTGATGGTGTTTGATGGTGAATGTTGGTGTTTGATGGTGAATGTTGTTGTTTGATGGTGAATGTTGTTGTTTGATGGTGAATGTTGTTGTTTGATGGTGAATGTTGGTGTTTGATGGTGAATGTTGTTGTTTGATGGTGTTTGATGGTGAATGTTGGTGTTTGATGGTGAATGTTGTTGTTTGATGGTGTTTCATGGTGAATGTTGGTATTTAATGGTGAATGTTGGTGTTTGATGGTGAATGTTGGTGTTTGATGGTGAATGTTGGTGTTTGATGGTGAATGTTGGTGTTTGATGGTGAATGTTGTTGTTTGATGGTGAATGTTGGTGTTTGATGGTGAATGTTGGTGTTTGATGGTGTTTGATGGTGAATGTTGGTGTTTGATGGTGAATGTTGTTGTTTGATGGTGTTTGATGGTGAATGTTGGTGTTTGATGGTGTTTGATGGTGAATGTTGGTGTTTGATGGTGAATGTTGTTGTTTGATGGTGTTTCATGGTGAATGTTGGTGTTTCATGGTGAATGTTGGTGTTTCATGGTGAATGTTGGTATTTAATGACGTGATGGTGAATGGTCAGACAACTTTTGGTTCAATGTTGAATGTTAGTGTTTGTTTCATTCTCAGTAGTAAATGTTGTTGTTTGATGGAGTTTGATGGTGAATGTTGGTGTTTGATGGTGAACGTTGGTGTTTGTTGGAATGGTTTGCTGGTGTGTTGGTGGTTATAGTAAATGTTAGTATTTCATCCTGGATCTTGATGAACACTTCTGTTGGTGTAAATGTTGCTGTTTGATGAAATAAGTTGTTTTTTTGTGCTGAATGCTGGTGGTTATTATATTTCCACCTTTAATTCACCCATTGGCTCCGTTTCTATTTATAAGGCTGTGAAACACAGCGTGTATCTTTGATTCTGCCTCTTTTTCTTTCCACGATTGTGTTTATGTCTCTTAAAGTCAGGGCTGTATTTAAACACTGTGATTTCTAACAGCTTGCAGCTTCTAGCCAGCAGAAGCAATCTGTACTTTGCCTCGGGTTCCTTTTAATGTGATGGGAGAGACGGAAAAACCGTGAAAAAAACAAGGCGTTTGCTGGAGTCCTGGTGAACGGAGGCTGGCTCGGAGAATTTTAATGCTGCCATAACTGCTTAGTAGATCAATATTCTGTAGCTTAGAAAATGATTTTTTAAAGGAAAAGCGATTTCATCATTCATAAACTTCCAATACTGTATAAATATATGAAATAAAATGTAATTGTTTTTCACTGATAATGAACATTCTCTACAGGCAGCTTCCTTTTCCAGCTGCTTCATAAAGCAAAAGAAAATTAGGGTTTAAAAAAATAGTCTCTAATTAGTGGACCTGTTGTAAAATTGATAAACACGATTATCAGGCCTCGCCAGATGGGTTTGGGGGAAAAAGGACTGCACTCAGCATCAGGATTTGCCTGTTTGTTACCACGGCAACTAATTCATGCCAACAAATCCAGCTGTGCCGCAGCGTTATCGGGGGAGAAGTGTGTGTAGTGACTACACGTTTTTTAAAAAAGCATATGTTAAAAAAACACGGTTATTCCCTCCACAGCGACAGCTAACTTTTTAACTGATGGATATTTTTTTTACCATGTATATTTTTCCAGCAAACACCACCTCACTCAAACATCAGGTTCATATGTGTGATCTTATAAGAGGGTTCTAGAACGGTCTGCTCACATTTATTCATTGATGCCTTTGGCCCGATACTTTTGAACAGTGGTGTATGGAGAATGTGGTGATGGTTGAAATAGTCGGTTGTTTTGCAGCAGGTTGGTGTTTGGTGAATGGTGATGGTTTATTTGTCTGTGTTTCATTTAGAACATGGCTGTGTTTCATTTGGAGAATGGTGGTGTTTCATTTAGAACATGGTGGTATTTTATTTGGAGAATGGTGGAGCTTAAATTGGAGAATGGTGGTGTTTTATTTGGAGAATGGTGGTGTTTCATTTGGAGAATGGTGGTATTTTATTTGGAGAATGGTGGTGTTTCATTTGGAGAATGGTGGTGTTTCATTTGGAGAATGGTGGTATTTTATTTGGAGAATGGTGGTGTTTCATTTGGAGAATGGCGGTGTTTCATTTGGAGAATGGTGGTGTTTCATTTGGAGAATGGCGGTGTTTCATTTGGAGAATGGCGGTGTTTCATTTGGAGAATGGCGGTGTTTCATTTGGAGAATGGCGGTGTTTAAATTGGAGAATGGTGGTGTTTCATTTGGAGAATGGTGGTGTTTCATTTGGAGAATGGTGGTGTTTTATTTGGAGAATGGTGGTGTTTCATTTGGAGCATGGTGGTGTTTCATTTGGAGAATGGTGGTGTTTAAATTGGAGAATGGTGGTGTTTCATTTGGAGAATGGTGGTGTTTAAATTGGAGAATGGTGGTGTTTAAATTGGAGCTTGGCGGTGTTTCATTTGGAGAATGGCGGTGTTTTATTTGGAGAATGGCGGTGTTTAAATTGGAGAATGGTGGTGTTTCATTTGGAGAATGGTGGTGTTTTATTTGGAGAATGGTGGTGTTTCATTTGGAGAATGGTGGTGTTTCATTTGGAGAATGGTGGTGTTTAAATTGGAGAATGGTGGTGTTTTATTTGGAGAATGGTGGTGTTTCATTTGGAGAATGGTGGTGTTTCAATTGGAGAATGGTGGTGTTTCATTTGGAGAATGGCGGTGTTTCATTTGGAGAATGGCGGTGTTTAAATTGGAGAATGGCGGTGTTTCATTTGGAGAATGGCGGTGTTTAAATTGGAGAATGGTGGTGTTTCATTTGGAGAATGGTGGTGTTTAAATTGGAGAATGGTGGTGTTTCATTTGGAGCTTGGTGGTGTTTAAATTGGAGAATGGTGGTGTTTAAATTGGAGAATGGTGGTGTTTTATTTGGAGCTTGGTGGTGTTTAAATTGGAGAATGGTGGTGTTTAAATTGGAGAATGGTGGTGTTTAAATTGGAGAATGGTGGTGTTTTATTTGGAGAATGGTGGTGTTTAAATTGGAGAATGGTGGTGTTTAAATTGGAGAATGGTGGTGTTTAAATTGGAGAATGGTGGTGTTTTATTTGGAGAATGGTGGTGTTTTATTTGGAGCATGGTGGTGTTTTATTTTGAGAATGGTGGTGTTTTATTTGGAGCTTGGTGGTGTTTAAATTGGAGAATGGTGGTGTTTTATTTGGAGAATGGTGGTGTTTTATTTGGAGAATGGTGGTGTTTAAATTGGAGAATGGTGGTGTTTTATTTGGAGCATGGTGGTGTTTTATTTGGAGAATGGTGGTGTTTTATTTGGAGCATGGTGGTGTTTTATTTGGAGCTTGGTGGTGTTTAAATTGGAGAATGGTGGTGTTTTATTTGGAGAATGGTGGTGTTTAAATTGGAGAATGGTGGTGTTTAAATTGGAGAATGGTGGTGTTTTATTTGGAGAATGGTGGTGTTTAAATTGGAGCATGGTGGTGTTTTATTTGGAGAATGGTGGTGTTTAAATTGGAGAATGGTGGTGTTTTATTTGGAGCATGGTGGTGTTTTATTTGGAGAATGGTGGTGTTTTATTTGGAGCATGGTGGTGTTTTATTTGGAGAATGGCGGTGTTTTATTTGGAGCATGGTGGTGTTTTATTTGGAGAATGGTGGTGTTTCATTTGGAGAATGGTGGTGTTTCATTTGGAGAATGGTGGTGTTTAAATTGGAGAATGGTGGTGTTTTATTTGGAGAATGGTGGTGTTTAAATTGGAGAATGGTGGTGTTTTATTTGGAGAATGGTGGTGTTTCATTTGGAGAATGGTGGTGTTTAAATTGGAGAATGGTGGTGTTTTATTTGGAGCATGGTGGTGTTTTATTTGGAGCATGGTGGTGTTTTATTTGGAGAATGGTGGTGTTTAAATTGGAGAATGGTGGTGTTTTATTTGGAGCATGGTGGTGTTTAAATTGGAGAATGGTGGTGTTTTATTTGGAGCATGGTGGTGTTTTATTTGGAGAATGGTGGTGTTTAAATTGGAGAATGGTGGTGTTTTATTTGGAGAATGGTGGTGTTTTATTTGGAGAATGGTGGTGTTTTATTTGGAGCATGGTGGTGTTTTATTTGGCGAATGGTGGTGTTTTATTTGGAGAATGGTGGTGTTTAAATTGGAGAATGGTGGTGTTTTATTTGGAGAATGGTGGTGTTTTATTTGGAGAATGGTGGTGTTTAAATTGGAGAATGGTGGTGTTTTATTTTGAGAATGGTGGTGTTTTATTTGGAGAATGGTGGTGTTTAAATTGGAGAATGGTGGTGTTTTATTTGGAGAATGGTGGTGTTTTATTTGGAGAATGGTGGTGTTTCTTTTGGAGCTTGGTGGTGTTTCTTTTGGAGCATGGTGGTGTTTTATTTGGAGAATGGTGGTGTTTTATTTGGAGAATGGTGGTGTTTCTTTTGGAGCTTGGTGGTGTTTCTTTTGGAGCATGGTGGTGTTTTATTTGGAGAATGGTGGTGTTTTATTTGGAGAATGGTGGTGTTTCTTTTGGAGCTTGGTGGTGTTTCTTTTGGAGCATGGTGGTGTTTTATTTGGAGAATGGTGGTGTTTTATTTGGAGAATGGTGGTGTTTCTTTTGGAGCTTGGTGGTGTTTCTTTTGGAGCATGGTGGTGTTTTATTTGGAGAATGGTGGTGTTTAAATTGGAGAATGGTGGTGTTTTATTTTGAGAATGGTGGTGTTTTATTTGGAGAATGGTGGTGTTTAAATTGGAGAATGGTGGTGTTTCTTTTGGAGCTTGGTGGTGTTTCATTTGGAGCATGGTGGTGTTTTATTTGGAGCTTGGTGGTGTTTTATTTGGAGAATGGTGGTGTTTTATTTGGAGAATGGTGGTGTTTCTTTTGGAGCTTGGTGGTGTTTCATTTGGAGCATGGTGGTGTTTTATTTGGAGCTTGGTGGTGTTTTATTTGGAGAATGGTGGTGTTTCTTTTGGAGCTTGGTGGTGTTTCTTTTGGAGCATGGTGGTGTTTTATTTGGAGAATGGTGGTGTTTTATTTGGAGAATGGTGGTGTTTCTTTTGGAGCTTGGTGGTGTTTCTTTTGGAGCTTGGTGGTATTGGAAGAGTAAAGTTGGGATTAAACATATGAGCTTCATATTAACCTCCATTGTGGAGTGAGACAAGACAAAGACACTCAATCAATATGGACACAATCAAACAGGAGCAAACTCCATTTTTTGTCATCTTGGGTAATAGAGTATAAACCACCTGTATGCAGGTTTGAGTCTTGTGGTATGAAGGGATTTATTCTCTTTCTCTCGGAGACATGAGAGAACAGTGGTTATTGATATCTCATTAGGAATGATTTATTCAGGTAGCTTCGGTTCTCTGATCTGCCCGTCCAGGCGTGGAGTCTTAAACGCTCTCTCTGTTGTTTCCAGCTCACTGAGGTGGATAACTGTCTCCCGGACACTCATAAATCATGGCTCTTTCTGGAATTGTTGTCTTTTTTTGGGTCAGCTACTGAATCCTGAAGTGATTTATCGGCTTATTTAAAGATTTGCAAATGGAGATGTTGCCATGAATTTGTGAACAGGCTTCTGGAACGGTTTTATCGGTATTTAATCTGGCTATGGTAAGGCCGGGTGTTGAGCCACTGACCTGCATTTTAATGGAATTCGGACCAAACACATTAAAGGAATTCTCTATCGAACACCAACATGCAGCAGTCAGTTATTATTATTCCCATCAAACAATCGTTCACTATCAAACGTTCCACCCAAGACCAACATCAAAGTTCTTCATTATTTTCCATTACAAAAAACACCAGCATTCACCCAACCCAGCATCTACACTCTAACACCAGCATCCTTTACCAAGAGCCAACCTTCGGCAGCAAACACCACCATCAAATCACCAGCCATCATTTAACCTGATATTAAACATCGAACACCAGTGCAGTACCTCGTCTTCTCCTTCTTGGTATTTAATACATGACTCACAATATTTATACCACACAATGGCAGAATATGTGATTTGGGACGCAAATTTACACTTCGATAAACCCCAGTGTTAATCTCCAAGCATTCCTGTTCTCCATCAAACACCAGCATTCACAAGTAAACAAGACAAAATACCAAAACGTACCACCACAGACAAATGCCGGCTTTAAGAATTTGTAGTGTTTCAGAAGGATTTCTGGATTTTCACCTACTAGGGGTTAATATATTCATAGAAAAGTAAAAAATATTTTTCCACAGAAATGTTTGTATCTTCAAAGTAATTGTTGATATCAAACCCATTTCTGCTCTCTGAGATGCTCCCAGTGCTTCGTCACTTTCAAGTGCATTCGCTCAAATTTCATCTTCAACCAGTAAAACTGTCTGTAAGGTTCTCCAACACACACGTCTAAAACACACTGTAATCTGGGTTGAGGCAGTCTGTAGTTTCTTACAGTGAAGTTTCACTCAAAATAATAGATATTAACATGGCACATACTGGGAGACGGTGGTAGGTAGGTACACTCAAAGCGACTGTGTTTAGATCTTTCAACGAAAGATCTAAAGCCTGCAGGTACTCCAGTCGTACTCTGCGGCGCTATCAGCTGACCTTACCAGCTTCCTAGATTGTTTAAGCCCCAGCACCACAAGCTGGGCCCTTGAGTAAGGCCCTTAACCCTCAATGCTCCAGTGGTGCTGCATCATGACTGACCGTGCACTCTGACCCCTAAACCCTCCAATGATAGGATATGTGAAGAAAGAATTTTACTGTGCATAAATATTATACATGTATAAGTGACGAATAAAGGCTACTTAACTCAAGCATAATAATCTAATGACAACATTTAATAATATGTGACATTTGATGAAGATGTTAAATAAGTTCATACGAAAAACCCCCAGCACTGTCTTGCCATCTGTCACCCCAGCAGCGCTCGTTAACGTTCTCCCCGAGCGAGAGAGAGACGGGAATCTCCCCCTGCCGTCATTCAGACGAGTGATAACTTCATCATCTTAATCGTTTTAATCGTCTCGCACCCAGACCAAGTGAAAGATCAGAGCAATGACAGCATGATGGATTTCTCTCACAGCACTTATGTACTACTCTACAGACCTGCTCACCATTCATTAACCATTTTAACCTGCTGTTTTATTCTGCCAGACTGAACAGAGACAGAATCACGGGATGTTTTTAATTGGAATAAAGAGAAATGAACGATGTTCAGGCTGTGAATCTGTTGGATCTTTGGACCTTACACAGAATTTTAATGGTCAAAGATGAAATTTGAGCTGCTTTTTTTAGATGAACAAGCACTTGGAGAACATCTCAGAGATCAACATTTACTTTGAAGACTTTTCTATCAGTATATATCACTCCTGGTAGGCTAAAATGCAGAAATCCTTCTGAAACACTACAAATTCTTCTACAAAGTCCTGAGTGTCTACTTTCATATGAGCTTCATATTAACCTCCACTGTGGAGTGAGACATGACAAAGACCTTCAGTCATCAACATGGACACGACTCCATGGGGGCTCAAGTGGTTAAGGCTCGGGTTTGTTGATCAGGGGATCGGGGTTGAAGCTCCAGCATCACCAAGCTCCACTGCTGGGCAATTGGGCAAGGCCCTTAACCCTTTCTGCTCCAGGGGGCACTGTATCATAACTGCCCCTGCGCTCTGACCCCAACTTCCACAGATGGGGATAGGTGAAGAAAAGAATTCCACTGTGCTGTAATGTATGTGTGGCGATAATTAAAGGCTTCTTGCCCTCAGTTCATCAACACCGAAAGTGTGGAAGGTTGCTTTGCTTTCATAGCAGAATTTCAAAGAGCATCAGCAGTGCCCTATAACGTCTGTTAAATTCTCCGCCCATTCCCGATTTAGTGTCAGTGCCTGGGTTTTTTAGTGATACTGCAGTTTAATACACGACACGTCGCTTTGGTGTTTAAACCCAAGCAGCAGCCGTGACTTCAAACAAATACAAAATCCACTTTTATCAGCGTCTAAGCTTTATAGTGTAAGGTGTAGTGTGTGTGTGTGTGTGTGTGTGTGCACGCCTTCTTGCGCTCCCACGTCTGGAAAAGGAGCCTGTGGATGAAATGGAGCAGATAGAGCAGGCCGTCACTCGACAGGTGGATCCGGTTGACCAAAGGGGTGAAGATGGCTGTGTGTTTCCCAGAGTGCCTCTCTTCTTCTTCTTCTTCTTCTTCTTCTTCAGAGTTCTAATGAGAGCTGAACGCCGCTGACAGAGAGATGTCAACCGGCGGAAAGAGGTTCTCCTGCACTCCTCTCATTTTTTCCTTTCCTCCATTCACAAGTCATTCACAGAAATCTGTCACTCAGCCTTGTGTATGTGTGTGTGTGTGTGTGTGTGTGTGTGAGTGAGAGAGAGAGAGAGAGAGAGAAGGCTGAAGAATTGGAAGTGTGAAGCTGAAGAACATGGAAGTGTGTGTGTGTGTGTTTGTTCCACAGGCCACTATCGTGTATCCCTGCCTAGATAAAAGGAGTGTGTGTGTGCTCTCTGCGGCCGTATTAAAGCTGTCAGTAGCATTGTGCCAAAGAATGCTTTGAGATACCCAGGCTTCAGATTCCTGCCCGCTAAGCTAATTTAGCGCACGCTCACTTTAAGACTTTCCTCGCGCCTTTTCTCACGAACTCGTACAAATTTTTTAATTAACGTCAGACGGAGTGACACAAAGGGAATGAAAAACAGAAAACAATTGCAAGAGATTTCAGGCAATTTCTTTTCAATTAGAGAGAGATCTGTGTGTGTGTGTATGTGTGTGTGTGTGTGTATGTGTGTGTGTGTGTATGTGTATGTGTGTGTGTGTGTGTACGTGTGTGTGTGTGTGTGTGTGTGTGTGTTTACTTCAGCAAAAAAACTCTAAAATGGTGGTAATCAAGCGACCCTGCATTTTCAGAACAGAAAAGTTTTGTTCTCCATCTTTCCCACAAGGAGAAACGTTTCTGCTCTGTGTTCCACACACACCACCAGGTGGAGGCCAATGTCTTCTTTTCTCATAGCTAAGCTCTCTCTCTCTCTCTCTCTCTCTCTCTCTCTCACACACACGCGCAAACACATACACAGGTTCCACAGGTTTATGCTAATGCACCCGTTTCTATGGTAACAGCTCCTCCGTATTCAGTTTTTATGGAAGGAGTCTCCAGTCAGAGCTGAAGCCGGAGCTTGAAGTTATCAGGATTGAGTTTTCTGCTTTTTTGCAGTTTCTCTATAAGATGTTTTTATTTTGAATGTTCTTGACGGAATGAGTTTATATAGCTGCTTTAACTTAAATGAGAAGAGGAATGAAAATTCATTTAGAAAAGGATTGGATTTTTTCTTGGCTATAAAAACATTTCTTATAACGATTATAATTCTAATAATATTTAAAAAATTAAATCATATTTCCAATCATATTCAGAATAAATTATGTATATAAAATAAAATATAATATATACTTATAATATTTTTTCTATATAAGTAATTTTTTTTTTTTCATTGTCTTTTCCGCTTATCCGATCTATACTCGGGTCACAGGGAGCCTGTGCCTATCTCAGGCGTCATTGGGCATAAAGGCAGGATACACCCTGGACGGAGTGTCAGCCCATCACAGGGCACACACCCACACACACACTCATTCACTCACGCAGTCACACACTACGGGCAATTTAGAGACTCCAATCAGCCTAGAAGCATGTCTTTGGACTGTGGGAGGAACCCAGGATGAACCCAGGATGCTGGAGGTGTGAGGCGAACGTGCTAACCACTAAGCCACCATACCACCTCCATATTATAAGAAATATGAAATATATTTTTATAATTAATTTGATTTAAAAGATTAATAAAAAATATTTTATCTATTTTTTAAAATCTATTTATTTTTTCATATATATTTTTATTATTTTGTAATTTACAATAATACTGAATTCTCTGAATAAAAGATAAAATAATTCAGACTCTTGGATGTCACACTTCTCATAAGATTGTTAAAACCGAGAAAAAAATAAATCACTTCTTTTTATTTATTTAATTTAAAATAAAAAAGAAAGAAAGATATGAAGCTGTGCTCGTTTGGTGGCTGAATTTTTTATTTTTTTCTTCTTCTTCTTCTTCTGATTATGATGATGATGATGATGTTTATTATTATTATTATTGTCATTATTGTTATTATTATTATTATTATCATTATCATTATTATTATTATTGAGAATCCACATTTCTGATGCTTGTATCAGACTCCATGGTTGTGTTTGAGGACATTGAGTGCTAAAATGCTTCTTTCAGATCTCTTACACACACACACACACACACACACACTCTCTCTCTCTCTCTCTCTCTCTCTGTAAGCGTTGTGTTAGTTCTGTGATGAAACCCAGATCTTTCTGCTCTGCTTGTGTATTCTTTAGAGACTCGGAGACACTGTGCCTCTTTATTTCAGCTTCGCTGAGCTCACAATCTCGTGCTGAGACTTTTCCACCTCGCTGTCTGCTCTCACATCTCTCCAGCGCCTCCTACAGGCCAGACGGGCAACCACATCTCTAAACACAATCTCGTGTATAAATATAGATACGCAACCCAAACCTGTATATCAATCCCTTATGCATTTACTTACTGTATACTGAAGTAATCCTCTGGCTCTTTACAGTTAGTACAGAATACTGACTTTTGATTGGTCAGGAGGAAAGGCAGCTCTGATAGCAATGCGGGCTTATTTTAATACACTCTTATGGTTTCCATAGCAACACAGAGACTGATCACTGATGTTAAGTGTTCTGTAAGGAGTCGATGAAGGAAGGAGTCTCCAGTGTGAGTGCTTTATGATTTCTTCCTTCTTTTTACAGCTCTGTGTGTGTATGTGCGTCTGTGTGTGTGTGTGTGTGTAAACTGTAAGTGGAATGGATGAAGTTAGAGCCAGTCTCGATCCCGCAGCACCTCCATGGCCTCTATTTTACCTCTGTCGAGTCTCTGGACTGTCAGGCTGTCTATTGGAAATGAAAAACCTTTTAAGGTTTCACACACACACACACACACACACACACACACACACACACACACCCCAGAGGCTCAAACCAATGGCCAGGCCACTCACCTGTGCTTCAGTTTGATTGACAGCTAGACCGATCCACTGGGAAAGCATGACAGCGGTGATATTTACACAGCAAGGCTTTTTAAAGAGCACAGGAACGAACCAGACGGAAGCAGAGGCATTTTTATGGTGGAGGGAAAAAGATTCGAGATGACAAAGCGTCGTCCTCGATTTTTAAAGTTGCGCTCATTCCCCGTGGCGCCAGAGCGGACTTTTAATCACAGCCTAATGTTCGTTTTAATTGGACTCCGACCGGTTCATTCGCAGCCTCTTCAGAAACAAACTGCGTTCATGACGGCGCATCGTCAGAAGACGACTCCATGCCTCGTGTTACCTCGGGTTAGAAAGAATGCAAATACAGATCTAATGAAGGGGATGATTTCCTCCATTTTGTCTGCGTATAATTAACCCTGAATATTTACGATAAGTCTGATTTTATTGTAAAGCTGTGAAAGATGTGATTGGTCAGTAAGACCGTAGCAGATTAATGAGCCTCCAGTTCAAACCTTAATATAAGTGTACCGGTGACTCTAAATTGCCACTAGGTCCACGTTCTAAACCCGACTTTACTGGGGTAGAGGAACATTTCACACGTGTAATGTAGAAGCAATATATGCTTTATAAAGCCTGTTTTTTCCCCAACTTGATGAAACTCTACAGTATTAACTCCACACCACGGTGAAACGAATGTTACGGCTGGTCGCTTAGCAACAGAAACCCAATCAGATGGGTGTCTCATATCACGTGAAAACCAACAACACAACAAAAAATGGCTCAGTAGATAATGTCAGACGGCAAAACCCCAAACTTCACAGAAGTTTTGAAGTTTGTTATTATCATTTACTTTTCTATGAATATTTTGTGCCTAGTAGGCAAGGGATAAACAGAAATACTTATAAAACACTGCAAATTCTTATTTGAAGAAGTTCTGAGTGTCTACTTTTATATGAGCCATATTGACCACCACTGTGGAGTGGAACGTGACAAAGACGCTCAATCATCAACATGGACACAAGAAAAACTCCATTTTTTAGCCTCTAGGAAAAAGATTTAACCACAAAACAGCATCATGTTTTGATTGAGCTTGCGTCATCTGGTTCCTTGAAAGGCACTCAGGCCCTACAGAGGCCGCCGCTGGCTAATCAAACCTGTAGAAGTGCTCCTCTCCTGGGCTGCCACTTGCTTTTGTCCTTCTTTGTGATGGATGGGTTCATGGCCCTGGCCTGAGCATTGTCCACTCGCTCCCACCTCCTGATCTTTATCTGAGGGTTCAGTCAATCAGAAAAGCACTGACCGCCACGCACCGAGAGCCAGCAATATGATCTGCTTTGAACTCAGAGAAAATCTGAATTAAACAACTATATAAGAAAGGAGATTGATTTCTCAACAAACACCTTGATCTCTCTGACCATCATGCCTATGTTCATTTGTGTGTGTGTATTTTTATTCTAAAGCAAAATCTCAGCTAATCAGCGTCTGCCTCGTCCCTGCGCTGATCCATCATAGTCCAGGTGTTTGTGTTCACCCATCTCTGACTGAGCGAGAAGAGGAGACGTGTCATCCCTAACAGATAAATCATCTCAGCTCATCTCTTCCATCAGTCTCTGAGCAACACATTCAGTCCAGGAAGAGCCTGAGCTCTATTCACACACTTCCTAAACAGTGTGTGCACAGCAGGTAGATTAGCGCTAGAACAAACTGCCTGCACAAGAGACGGGCGGATTAGCGAGTTCCTGACGTCTCCGCCGAGTGTTTTCAGTGTGTCTAGTCAGCAAACGAAAGGCCCTGTAATGAAATAAGTCTCCTCTGGTCCGTGATCGATAAAACTGCGGGAGGTGAATTAGGCACTCGTCTTCTTTTCCTCTGTAATTACTCTGCTCATTCCTCTCTGTTCTCTCATGACACTGCGGGTGGGAGAGATGGAAAGACACAGACCGAGATAGAAAGAAAAGGAAAAAAAAGCACATCTTATCCTTCTCATGGAAAAAGCATTAGCCGTGAAGAGGAACGACGCAGTTTCCATAAATTTCACCACAGCGATGCTGACAACCGGCATCGCGCTCTTAATTCCTCACAGATAAATCACTGCTCAGGCTTCAGAAACAGCCTCCTTCAGTCTGGAACCACAATTAGCCTGCATTTTTGTTTAGAACTCGAGTGAACACACCAACATGTTCACAGTCAAGTTGCCCACAAACTCAGAGCAGATCAGTCCTGTGTGTTTGTTTGAATTCACAGGAACAGCACACAGGTGCTAATAATAAACACCAACATTTAGCATCCAACACTAACATTCACCATCAAACATCACCAAACACCAACATTCAGGTTCCAACACCAACATTTAGGTTCCAACACCAACATTCACCTTACAACACCAACATTCACTTTCCAATACCAACATTCACCTTCCAACACCATCAAACACCAACATTCACCTTACAACATCAACATTCAGCTTCCAACATTCACCTTACAACATCAACATTCAGCTTCCAACATTCACCTTACAACACCAACATTCACCTTACAACACCATCAAACACCAACATTCACCTTCCAACACCATCAAACACCAACATTCACCTTACAACATCAACATTCAGCTTCCAACATTCACCTTACAACATCAACATTCAGCTTCCAACATTCACCTTACAACACCAACATTCACCTTACAACACCATCAAACACCAACATTCACCTTCCAACACCATCAAACACCAACATTCACCTTACAACAGCAACATTCAGCTTCCAACATTCACCTTACAACACCAACATTCACCTTCCAACACCATCAAACACCAACATTCACCTTACAACATCAACATTCAGCTTCCAACATTCAGGTTCCAACAACAACATTCACCTTCCAACATTCAGGTTCCAACACCAACATTCACCTTCCAACACCAACATTCAGGTTCCAACACCAACATTCACCTTCTAACACCAACATTCAGGTTCCAACAACAACATTCACCTTCCAACATTCAGGTTCCAACAACAACATTCAGCTTCCAACATTCAGGTTCCAACACCAACATTCACCTTCTAACACCAACATTCAACTTCCAACACCAACATTCACCTTCTAACACCAACATTCACCTTCTAACACCAACATTCACCTTCCAACACCAACATTCACCTTCCAACACCAACATTCACCTTCCAACACCAACATTCACCTTCCAACATTCAGGTTCCATCACAAACATTCACCTTCTAACACCAACATTCACCTTCCAACACCAACATTCACCTTCTAACACCAACATTCAGCTTCCAACACCAACATTCACCTTCCAACACCAACATTCACCTTCCAATACCATCATTCAGGTCCCAACACCAACATTCAGCTTCCAACACCAACATTCAGCTTCCAACACCATCAAACACCAACATTCAGCTTCCAACACCAACATTCAGCTTCCATCACCAACATTCACCTTCCAACACCATCAAACACCAACATTCACCTTCCAATACCATCGAACACCAACATTCACCTTCCAACACCATCAAACACCAACATTCACCTTCCAATACCATCATTCAGGTCCCAACACCAATATTCACCTTCCAACACCAACATTCAGCTTCCAACACCAACATTCAGCTTCCAACACCAACATTCACTTTCCAACACCAACATTCAGGTTCCAACACGAACATTCACCTTCCAACACCAACATTCAGCTTCCAACACCAACATTCAGCTTCCAACACCAACATTCAGCTTCCAACACCAACATTCAGCTTCCAACACCAACCTTCAGGTTCCAACACCAACATTCACCTTCCAACACCAACATTCAGCTTCCAACACCAACATTCAGGTTCCAACACCAACATTCAGCTTCCAACACCAACATTCAGCTTCCAACACCAACATTCACCTTCCAATACCATCGAACACCAACATTCACCTTCCAACACCATCAAACACCAACATTCACCTTCCAATACCATCATTCAGGTCCCAACACCAATATTCACCTTCCAACACCAACATTCAGCTTCCAACACCAACATTCAGCTTCCAACACCAACCTTCAGCTTCCAACACCAACATTCAGCTTCCAACACCAACCTTCAGGTTCCAACACCAACATTCACTTTCCAACACCAACATTCACCTTCCAACACCAACATTCAGCTTCCAACACCAACATTCACCTTCCAACACCAACATTCAGCTTCCAACACCAACCTTCAGGTTCCAACACCAACCTTCAGGTTCCAACACCAACATTCAGCTTCCAACACCAACATTCACCTTCCAACACCAACATTCAGGTTCCAACACCAACATTCAGGTTCCAACACCAACATTCAGCTTCCAACACCAACATTCAGCTTCCAACACCAACATTCACCTTCCAATACCATCGAACACCAACATTCACCTTCCAACACCATCAAACACCAACATTCACCTTCCAATACCATCATTCAGGTCCCAACACCAATATTCACCTTCCAACACCAACATTCAGCTTCCAACACCAACATTCAGCTTCCAACACCAACCTTCAGCTTCCAACACCAACATTCAGCTTCCAACACCAACATTCAGCTTCCAACACCAACCTTCAGGTTCCAACACCAACATTCACCTTCCAACACCAACATTCACCTTCCAACACCAACATTCAGCTTCCAACACCAACATTCACCTTCCAACACCAACATTCAGCTTCCAACACCAACATTCACCTTCCAACACCAACATTCAGGTTCCAACACCAACATTCAGCTTCCAACACCAACATTCAGCTTCCAACACCAACATTCACCTTCCAACACCATCAAACACCAACATTCACCTTCCAATACCATCGAACACCAACATTCACCTTCCAACACCATCAAACACCAACATTCACCTTCCAATACCATCATTCAGGTCCCAACACCAATATTCACCTTCCAACACCAACATTCAGCTTCCAACACCAACATTCAGCTTCCAACACCAACATTCACCTTCCAACACCATCAAACACCAACATTTAGCTTCCAACACCAACATTCAGCTTCCAACACCATCAAACACCAACATTCAGCTTCCAACACCAACATTCAGTTTCCAACACCAACATTCACCTTCCAACACCATCAAACACCAACATTCACCTTCCAACACCAACATTCAGCTTCCAACACCATCAAACACCAACATTCAGCTTCCAACACCAACATTCAGCTTCCAACACCATCAAACACCAACATTCAGCTTCCAACACCAACATTCAGCTTCCAACACCAACATTCAGCTTCCAACACCATCAAACACCAACATTCAGCTTCCAACACCAACATTCAGCTTCCAACACCAACATTCACCTTCCAACACCATCAAACACCAACATTCACCTTCCAATACCATCGAACACCAACATTCACCTTCCAACACCATCAAACACCAACATTCACCTTCCAATACCATCATTCAGGTCCCAACACCAATATTCACCTTCCAACACCAACATTCAGCTTCCAACACCAACATTCAGCTTCCAACACCAACCTTCAGGTTCCAACACCAACATTCACTTTCCAACACCAACATTCACCTTCCAACACCAACATTCAGCTTCCAACACCAACATTCACCTTCCAACACCAACATTCAGCTTCCAACACCAACCTTCAGGTTCCAACACCAACATTCACCTTCCAACACCAACATTCAGCTTCCAACACCAACATTCAGCTTCCAACACCAACATTCAGGTTCCAACACCAACATTCAGCTTCCAACACCAACATTCACCTTCCAACACCATCAAACACCAACATTCACCTTCCAATACCATCGAACACCAACATTCACCTTCCAACACCATCAAACACCAACATTCACCTTCCAATACCATCATTCAGGTCCCAACACCAATATTCACCTTCCAACACCAACATTCAGCTTCCAACACCAACATTCAGCTTCCAACACCAACCTTCAGCTTCCAACACCAACATTCAGCTTCCAACACCAACCTTCAGGTTCCAACACCAACATTCACTTTCCAACACCAACATTCACCTTCCAACACCAACATTCAGCTTCCAACACCAACCTTCAGGTTCCAACACCAACATTCAGCTTCCAACACCAACATTCACCTTCCAACACCAACATTCAGGTTCCAACACCAACATTCAGCTTCCAACACCAACATTCACCTTCCAACACCATCAAACACCAACATTCACCTTCCAACACCATCAAACACCAACATTCACCTTCCAATACCATCATTCAGGTCCCAACACCAATATTCACCTTCCAACACCAACATTCACCTTCCAACACCATCAAACACCAACATTCACCTTCCAATACCATCGAACACCAACATTCACCTTCCAACACCATCAAACACCAACATTCACCTTCCAATACCATCATTCAGGTCCCAACACCAATATTCACCTTCCAACACCAACATTCAGCTTCCAACACCAACATTCAGCTTCCAACACCAACCTTCAGGTTCCAACACCAACATTCACTTTCCAACACCAACATTCACCTTCCAACACCAACATTCAGGTTCCAACACCAACATTCAGCTTCCAACACCAACCTTCAGGTTCCAACAGCAACATTCACCTTCCAACACCAACATTCAGCTTCCAACACCAACATTCACCTTCCAACACCAACATTCAGCTTCCAACACCAACATTCAGCTTCCAACACCAACATTCACCTTCCAACACCAACATTCAGGTTCCAACACCAACATTCAGGTTCCAACACCAACATTCAGGTTCCAACACCAACATTCAGCTTCCAACACCAACATTCAACTTCCAACACCAACATTCAGCTTCCAACACCAACATTCACCTTCCAACACCAACATTCAGCTTCCAACACCAACATTCACCTTCCAACACCAACATTCACCTTCCAACACCAACATTCAGCTTCCAACACCAACATTCAGCTTCCAACACCAACATTCACTTTCCAACACCAACATTCACTTTCCAACACCAACATTCACCTTCCAACACCAACATTCACCTTCCAACACCAACATTCAGCTTCCAACACCAACATTCACCTTCCAACACCAACATTCAGCTTCCAACACCAACATTCACCTTCCAACACCAACATTCACCTTCCAACACCAACATTCACCTTCCAACACCAACATTCAGCTTCCAACACCAACATTCACTTTCCAACACCAACATTCACTTTCCAACACCAACATTCACCTTCCAACACCAACATTCACCTTCCAACACCAACATTCAGCTTCCAACACCATCCTTCAGGTTCCAACACCAACATTCAGCTTCCAACACCAACATTCACTTTCCAACACCAACATTCACCTTCCAACACCAACCATCAGGTTCCAACACCAACCTTCAGGTTCCAACACCAACATTCACCTTCCAACACCAACATTCACCTTCCAACACCAACATTCACTTTCCAACACCAACATTCACCTTCCAACACCAACCTTCAGGTTCCAACACCAACCTTCAGGTTCCAACACCAACATTCAGGTTCCAACACCAACATTCACTTTCCAACACCAACATTCAGGTTCCAACACGAACATTCACCTTCCAACACCAACATTCACTTTCCAACACCAACATTCAGGTTCCAACACCAACATTCAGCTTCCAACACCAACATTCAGGTTCCAACACCAACATTCACCTTCCAACACCAACATTCACCTTCCAACACCAACATTCAGGTTCCAACACCAACATTCACTTTCCAACACCAACATTCAGGTTCCAACACCATCAAATACAGACATTTACCCCAAAACACCAACATTTACAATCAAACACCATCAAACATCAACATCCAGCTTCCAACACCAACAGTCACCTTCCAGCACCACCATCAAACACCAGCATTTATAACTGAATACCAACATTCACCATCAAACATAAAACCCAACATTCACCTAACCCCAAACACTAAAACGCACAACACCAAGTTTCACCAAAAAACCTTCTCCATCGCAATCCAACACACACCATCGTTCTCCATCAAACATCGTTTCTTAACAAACACAAACGTTCTTCAGCAACCAATAATCAGTTCAATCCATTGTTCTTGTATTGCGTCACAGCACAGCAACGTTCACAAACACCTCACCATTAAACACCAGCTGATGATGGAGGTTCTGGAAACCTAAAAGAACCTCACACAAATACGATATCTAAAGCAATTTTAATCTACATGTAAATGCAGCATCAGGGTGTGATCTTGATCTTCATCTCCAACCCTCCTCCTCCTCTTCACCCTCCTCACCCTGACCTGATGTGACTCGAGGAAACAGGGAGGAAAAAAGCTTTAGTCATGAATTTATAGGTTCCGGGTCAACTGGGGGCGCTACTTGGACAAACAGGCCATCCCTGAGTCGCTGTAAATAACGGGCCGAGCCGGGCCAGAGCGCCGAGCCGGAACCACCGTCATGGTGGACTGGGAAGAGCCGAAAAGGAACGTTTCCAGCCAGTCGAGCGGGAAAATGGCGCTAAAATGGGTCGAATGTATCCTGCAGATGTTTTTAATATCGGCCTAGCGCTTGATATACGACAGGGGTTTCGAGACACCGAGCCCTAAATCAAAAACGCTGGCCACTTGAATAAACGGCAGTCATCTCAAGCAGAAGACAGACGTGGAAATCTGATAGCCAACGCTGAAGATGTAGCGAAGCTTCTCCAGCACTCAAATCATCCTAAAGAGTTGTATTTTTAGTCTTTAATTCATGTTTAATCACGGAGGTGTTTGATTTACGTTCGTGTACAGGCTTTTGGAAGACGGGTTTATCCAAATCGGCTTGTCAGAATCTGATCCAAAAGCAGCGCAAAGCAGTTGGAAAATTAATGACCTTCCGCAAGAGCTCGAGCGCGGCTCTCAGGAAAGACGTGGGATTTGGACTTGCACAGAACCTTAATCTCCGAGGTACTGCCGCTTTTGGAAAATGACACACCATAATTCCAGCTTTATAAAGAATTTAACGGAAACCGTGTAATCTTTTACACGTCCATCCAATTGATGTTTTTCCAGCCTTCAGCTATCCGGTTCCTGTGAGCCTCTGCCCAGCGTAGCCTCAGGTTCCTGTTCTTGGCTGAGACCAGAGGAACCTGATGAGCTTTGTTCCTGTTGTAGCTTATCTACCTCGAGGTTCGACATGTTCTGCAATGCTTTTCTGCTCAGCATGTGTGCACAGAGTGGTGAGATTAGTCGCTCTCTCTTGTCAACAGGCAGCTGGGTGTTTTTTGTTTTTCGCACCACAGACTCTAAACTCTACAGATTTGTGGATGAAAATCTCAGGAGATCATCAGTTCTCAAGTGAATAAGACTGAGTATCTCTTCATCTTGGCACCTGTTAGTGGGTGGGATATATTAGGCAGCAAGTCAACATTTTGTCCTCAAAGTTGATGTTAGAAGCAGGAAAAATGGACAAGTGTAAGGATTTGAGCGAGTTTGACGAAGGGCCAAATTGTGATGGCTAGACCACTGGATCAGAGCATCTCCAAAACTGCAGCTCTTGTGGGGTGTTCGCGGTCTGCAGTGGTCAGTATCTATCAAAAGTGATCCGAGGAAGGAACAGTGGTGACCCAGCAACAGGGTCATGGGCGGCCGAGGCTCATTGATGCACATGGTGAGTGAAGGCTGGCCCGTGTGATCCGATCCAACAGACGAGCTACTGTTGCTCAAATTGCTGAAGAAGTTAATGCTGGTTCTGATAGAAAGGTGACAGGAAGCACAGTACAGGACGGGTCAGGGCTGTTTTAGCAGCAAAAAGTGGGTCCAACACAATATTAAGCAAGTGGTTATAATGTTATAGTCAGTGTATTTTCCTAACCTTAAGCCTTAGGGAACAGACCCCAAAACTCCGAAAGATAGAACCCCAAAGCTCAGAAAGAAAGCCATGATGAGTCTCCTGCTCCTTAAACCTCATCTTGTGTCCGGACAAGAACAAAAATATCCAGGAAATGTAATTGTATAAACATTTTGCCCAGTTTCGAAAGAAATTGAGCTGTAACAGTTGGTTTTATGAGGTCCCTTAAATATGAAATGATAGAAGGTAAATATTTTCTAACTGACAAACCACCGAGGGTCAAAGGGTCAATCTGTGAAATTCCTAGCACTTTTTCATTCTCTTGTATTCTGCTTTCTGGGAGCAGTGTGGTCCTGACCGTTCACCCGTGAGCGACCTCTGTCTCTGTCTCTCTCTCTCTCTCTCTCTCTCTCTCTGTCAGGCTCCAGCAGCTTCTGTTTGCCTTCCAGACTTGTGCTGCTGTGATGCATGGCCGCAGGCACTGAGGTTAATTACAACTTGACTAAAAGAGAAAGAAAGAACCACCACTGTGTCGGTGTGTATGTGGAGACTGGGTCAATGACCAGTGGGGTTTAATCATCCGTGAATCACAGCACGACCTACTTCTCCCTCTCTCTCTCTTTAATGAAGTACCGCTAAATCAATTTATACAACATCTAATAAAGAGTTTTATGAAAGCATTAGACACAGTTACAGTCGGTATAAAGCAGGACGTCAGGCATTTCCCCGGGAAGATAGCAAAATCAATCCTAATAACTCGGCACCGGCTCGGCTGATTTATTCTGAGAGTAAGTGAGGAATCAGACACTCGGTGTTGTGTTGTTTTAGGAAAATAATCAGTGAAGCACAGTTACCACTCCTCTTACACTACAGAAATCCACCAATACTGAAAACAATACGCTTTACACATCATTTTTCCAGCAAAACACCTTAAACATGTCTCACAGGAGCCATAACAGTCGATCCCTCACCAGCCTCTCTTTTAATTCTCTCTCTCTCTACAAGTTAATAAGACTATATAAGCAGCTCAAACTCCTCCTCCTCCTCCTCATTAAAGCCCTGGCACTGGAGACTCCTTCCATCAACCGTTAACCAGCATCACTTGACAGAAAACATCACCATGTTAACGATTACACATGCTTTTATGGAGCGTCTGACGTACATGGCTCTGTGTGTCCACTGTTACCATAGAAACGATAACGTATTCGAAACGAGAGCATTATAATTGTTATATATTTTGTCCTTTTCCGACACAGATATGTGGATGATGCTCACACACACCTGCTCCTGAATAAAAAAAAAACAGAAATGTGTAAAAAACAAAAAGGAAAGAAAATGCTTATACCTATATACACGCTTATACCTATATAACTTTAATACCTAATGTCTATTAATATAATATAATATCTACTTTATATATCAAACCACACACAGCGACACACACACACACACACACCTGTGTTTCCCACAACAGCACACCCCATTTCTCTCTGTTTGTGCACAAAGCTCTTTAAACACACTTGGCAGGTAGAACACGGCTCAGTGTTAAAGGATTGGGGGCCACTAATGACCTGAGACGTGTGTGTGTGTGTGTGTGTGTGTGTGTGTGTGGAGGGGGGGGGGACTAAGAGACTTGTTATACACAGATACACATGTCCCATACACAGGAAGATAACAGCTGATGTATGTATAGATAATGAACAGACTAGCTGCATGAGATATGATCTATATTATGAACTCAGTCACTACTGACATACAGGCCACACCTCCTAACTTAAGGCCACGCCTCGTACCTGACCATGTGCCAAGGGAGAAAGTGGATCAGCTTCAAGACTTTATGATTCAATAGTCTTTAGCTCTGCGACATTTACATGAGCTTTAGATGAATGTTATATCAGCGTTAGAGGAACGTTAGATGAGTGTTACATCTGCATTAGATGAACGTTAGATGAGCGTTATATCAGCATTCTATCAGGGTTAGATAAATATTAGATGAACGTTATATCAGCGTTAGATAATCATTTTATCAGTGTTATATCTGCATTAGATGAATGTTAGATAAGCGTTATATCAGTGTTATATCAAAGTTAGATGAATGTTAGATGAACTTTATATGAGCGTTATATAATTGTCATATGAGTGTTACATCAGCGTTATATATCAGCGTTAGATGAATGTTAGATGAGCGTTATATCAGCGTTATATGAGTGTTATTGGAGCGTTATATGAGTGTTATATGAGCGTTATATGAGCGTTAGAGGATGTTAGATGAGCATTATATCAACGTTATGTCAGTGTTAGATGAATGTTAATTAAGCGTTATAACAGTGTTAGACAGTTATATCTGTGTTAGATTAAGCGTTAGATGAACGTTATGCCAGTTTTATGTCAACATTAAATGAATGTTAGCACTAGTTGAACATTAGGTCAGTGTTAACTTTAGATGAACAATATTTGCGCATTATATTAGCGTTATATGAATGTTACATGAGCGTTAAGTTTGATGAATGTTAGACGAATTTTAGTTTAGTGTTTTTATAGTTTTCCTACAGAACATTCAACAAACTCCTTCTGTCTCTCTCCGTGTATGTGTGTTTCTCCCTCTATCTCTCTCTCTCTCTCTCTCTCTCTCTCTCTCTCTCTCACTTCATTATGTATGCATCATTACATCTCCAGATACACTAAAGCAATAAACAGATCTGCAGAACTGATCTTATATAAGGGAAGAAAGTGGAGCTGGAAAAATACACACACACACACACACACAGAGAGAGAGAGAGAGAGAGAGAGAGAGAGGTCTAAACCGCATGTGCAAGATTAATGGAGATTAAATGAACTTTGAAGCTAAACGAATTGCTCCGCTAACTCGGGGAGGAGAATTTCCTCTGGTGTAAAAAGCCAGAGTCGTTAAATATCAGGTTCCAGCAGAACTTAAAGTCACACAGAGTGTGTTTTAAGATAAATGTGTGGGCTGACGTTCGACATGTCCCCCTCCTTTCTGACGGTGTTCCACACATGGCAGAGTTAAAGAACGAGAGAACGAGAGGAAATGAGAGATAAATAAAGGGAACCTTGGCAGCCCTGGAATAATTACACGCCACTCTATCCAATCTACATAAATAAACGCGGCACCGAGGGGAGACTTACAGTTTGGGTTAAAATCATTTTTCAGCTTTCGGCTCCGCCGTGTTTCAAAACACTGCCTGTTTATGGCAGCTAGCGTGTTTTACATTTTGCATGAAATATTTTGTTGGGGTCAGGCCGCAGATTGATTCGGAGCGTAGCTCGACACGACGTCTCAAATCCATCACAGCTGCTGACGCTGACAGGAAATCGCGACGCTTCCTCATTGAATTACTCCAAAGTCCGAGTAAACACTCGCACAAAACTGATACAACACGTCGATCTGTGTTTAGCAAAAAAAAAAAAGACACCTACTGCTCTAAAATACAGCTTCTCGAAGAGCGCTTCCAGGACGGTCGAGGGCTCTCAGGGGTCCGCTGAACTGAAACCTTATAAACCTCACTGTGATAAAATAGAAATAAATAGAATTTTAAAAAAAAATTTTTTTAAAGAATAGAATTTATTCTGGAGGAACTCGGATACTCGTTAAGACCTGAAGCACTTTCATTAAATGAAATGGAGTTTATGTAAAAAAAGAAATAAATAAATTAAAATAAAATAAATAAATGAATAATAAATAAAAAAATAACAATAAAAAATTTAATAATATAAAAGAAAAGAAAAGAAATTTAAAAATTGCGATAAATGTTTATTTTTTGTCCATCAGGCACTGAAGAATGTTTATTATTATTATTATTATTATTATTATTATTATTATTATTATTATTATTATTATTATTACTGAAACCTCCACAGAGAACACATTAAACTCTAAGCTGACATTATTTATTATTATTATTATTATTATTATTATTATTATTATTATTATTACACAAAAAATCCTAATTACAATTAAAACAGAATTAAACAAAAAATATAGCTCCTCTTCACATGATTTGTTTATTTATTTATTTATTTATTTTATTTTATTTATTTATTTTATTTGATTTAATTAAATTTTTTTTATTTAAAATCAACATAATTCATGATATGAAATAAAAAGAATAATTTAAAAAATATTGACTATAGCATGAAAGTATATTATTAAAGAACATTTCTTAATAAACTATTACATTAAAACAAATCTAAAATTATTCAGTATATATTTAACTTTTTTTTATCTCCTTATATTTTTAAATTAATACTTTAAAAATTACTTTTTAAAACTACTTTTTTGCCTGAACAAGAATTACAATCTTTTATCTGTGAGACGTATTTGCTCATGTTTAAGATATTTTCAGGTGATAAAAAATAATTCTTTGTAGAATGTCGTATTTAGAAACATTTGATAAAAAACTTTTATATTTGGTGGCTGAAAAAAATGTGCAAAGATTTTAAAATCAGTTTTTGGACTGTAAAACGGACTGTTTTTGGACTGGAGACGTTGAGACTGGACTGTACCAGACTCTCGGGGGATCAGACGCCGAGTCCCGCCTCGTTGGTTCTTATAGCCCTCGGCAAGCCGTGGCCGAAACTTGGCCTCACTCACACACACACACACACACAAGGAATCCTGCTGGTCAGATCAACACACCAACGCACCAGTGCACTTACAGAAAGCACTGGACGCCTCATTGGTCAGAACTGAAACTGTGAACACGGCCTGCGCGAGGCTGCTGTTTATTAGGGAAGCGTAGGAAGCTTAACCTTCACATTTATTGTGTTTTGCTGCAGTAGATTTAAAATCAGGATTCGTTTGGACCAAAACTCAGCTTTAGACCTGAAATTTAAAACCACTTTTAAAGACTTTTTTAAAACCACTTTTGAAGACTTCTGAAAGTGAACATTAAAAATAATTTAAAATAAAATAAAATAAAGTGTGAATCTAGATATTAGATATTTGAAATATTTACATAATTTGAGTGTTTTTTATACAGAAATGAAGTTTAAAATTAATTCTAAACAATTAAATTGTGTCACGTTTGATTCCTTGTAAAAAAAAAAAAAAAGCTTTATGAATTACTCAAGAAAAAAAAGAATTAAAAGAAAAAATATAAATCTCTGAAATAATAGCTAAGGTAGATTAGGATTAGTTTCTGTGTGACGGTCAAATGTAAAGTTAGAATTAATTTTAAGTAGGAAAATTTGAAATTCTTCATTAAAAGTTGAAGATTTTCAACATTTTTAAAAATTTTCTGAAGGTTACTTAATACAAATTAAAGATGAGTGAAGGTTTGAACGTTTGTGTCAGTTTACATTCAGGTTATGATCTGAAAAATATAGAAAGTGTTAGTTTTAATGTAAAACAGCGATGATTAGTGTGTCTGTCAGATAAAATGCAGACAATTAGAATTTGTTTTTTACATTAAAAGTTGGGTTTTATGGATTTGTTCATTTGTACTGTAATTTGTAGAGTTTCCTGTTTGCTTTAAAGAGTACTAGACGTGATGATGATGAATGTATGGTGTCACATTTGATTCCTTGTAAAAAAAAAATCATTTTAAAATTAAATTTTAAGATATAGCATTTAAAATTAATTTTATGATTTAAGGGTGTTTCTTGTAGGACATTCTAGGACATTAAAAGATGCTCTATAAATTTAGGTTGTCATATGACCTATAATAGGTCATTTCTGGACCTATAAAAGGTCATAATCTTTTTCAAAGATTATTCAAGCGTATGTTGAAAGTTAATCCTGTAATTAATTTTAGAATCAATTTTAAAATTGTTTGATTTGAATAGTTTCTTTCTAAACTGAATCACAGTGCCAGACTTTTGGATTCCAATAAAACAGAAGCAGAATTTCTGTAGTTTGCATCATCGCCCAGTAGCTTCATCCTCACACCATCACATCCAGTCCCGGAGCTGATACGTGGTGCTGAGGATAGAGACAAAGAACATAACGAAATCGAATTTTCTTCATGGAGATTCCTGTTCCTGATCCTGATCCTGTTCCTGTTCCTGATGTAGATCCAGAACGTTGTTTGTACCGTAATCCAAAATCAAAAGGCTAAGACGATCTCATATTCTAAATATAGATCACTAAAACACAGAGAAATGTTTAAAAACAGAACCTGATGATCCTGATGATGATGCTTACAGCTGAAAAAAAAAACAAAAAAAACAAAACCCCAAAACAAAGCACAGAATTAATATGAATATTTCATAGAATAAAATGTATGGCAGGCAGGTACTTCTTTAAAAAAAAAAAAAAATAATAATAATAATAACAATATAATAATAATAATAATAATAATAATAATAATAATAATAATTATTATTATTATTATTATTATTATTATTGTTATTATTATTGTTATTATTATATTTTTATATAATTTAAATATTATTGTTACATATTATTATTATTATTATTACTATAGTAATTATAACAATAACAGTAATACTCATTATCAGCATTCAAGAATTATTCAAATATTAATATGCAATCAGATTAAGTAAATATTTGATTTGGTTATTTTTAATTGATTTGATAACATATTTTCTTAAATAGAGTTTGTTTATGACAATAAATAATAATAATAATAATAATAATAATAATAATAATAATAATAATAATAACAATAATTATTATTAGTAGTAGTAGTAGTTGTAGTAGTAGTAGTATCATATATAATATAATATTATTAGAATATTATTAGAATAATATTTTATAATATTGTTACACATGATATACTATTTTAATAGTCAGTAAAATACTGTTGCTAGAACATGAATCCATATTAAAGAGGGAAAATCTCCAGGTTTCCTGGTGTGGACGGCGATCGTCTCTCGCTGTGCGAATGAAAGTAAAAACTCCAGAGTTACTGCTAGGTGAAATGCAGGATGAGGTTTTACAGCCGAATTTAGTGCTTAATGGTGCACTGAGGGATTATTTCCTGTTTTAGAAAAGTGCAGGATAAACTGCTGTGCTGAAATTCTGCTCGTTTTGTCCAACAGGGGGAGCAAGAGCACCGAGATGAGCAACTGGACAACGGGGATGAGCTGGCACTGAGGAGGGTGTGTGTGAAGGCGAGTGATGGGTGTAATAGCAGGTAAAGGAGGATGAACCCGGCACTCGAGTGATGCGAGCAGCCTGATCACTGGCATTCCTCTGCCTTTAAATGCCCCTTATTACCGGGGCAAACAGACAGATATTTGTTAATGAATCCACATGCTTGAGTAACTCAAGACGCAGGAGCCTCTCCTCGGAGCCCTGGGGATCGCCCAGCTCACTGACTGCGGGTCGGAGTTCAAGGTCAAAGGTCTAAGGGCACACGGCTTGGAGGGCCCTCGCGGCTCTAACTGGCGGTTATCGAGGGCTAATGGGTTTGTAAAAGTGGCGGGGTAGAATAACACAGAGTTAAACTGTAGCTGTGTCAAACCGTGTGTGTGTGTGTGTGTGTGTGTGTGTGTGTGTGTGTTAGGGGCATGTTTTTAGTCCCCACAAGGATAGAGATATCTAACTGTTTTGTAGGGACCTCATAGGTCGTTAAGGAATATTTTTTTAGATCAAAAACTGCAGCTTTTACTTCAAAACAAAACCAAACAGGTTGCTAATGTTATGGTTACATGTAGATTTAAGCATTGATTAGCTTTAATTGTGTCACATATTAACAGAAGGTCCTCACAAGGAAATTAAGATGTGTGTGTGTGTGTGTGTGTGTGTGTAAAATGATGGTAAAAACTTGAATTCAGAAAATTATGCAAAAAAAAGTGGCAGATATTAATATTATTAAAAGACAATACACTACATCACACACACACACACACACACACTTGTTTTGAGGTAAAAGATGAAGTTTTTGGTTTAAGACCTACAAGCTCTGCACAAAATAGTCAGATATCTCTATCCTTGGGGGGACCAAGGACTAAAAACATGCCCTTCACACATACACACACACACACACACACACACATATATATGTATATATATATATATATATATATATATATATATATATATATATATATATATATATATATATATATATTCATACACACACACTTGTTTTGAAGTAAAACGTAGTTTTTGGTTTAAGAGAAATATTTATTAACAACACACACACACACACAAACATATTGCTTGCCAAATAAATGAAAAACATCAACACGAGTGGCTGAAATGTCTAAAATAACCACAACGGAGACATTTAGACTGCGAACAAGCGGTTACTATAGAAACCACTGACCAGAATGAGAGCATTCATTTAAACCTGCTGCTGTTACAGACAATTAAACACCTTCTGACCAATCAGAACGGAGCTACGGTGTAAACCATTTGATTATCATTTTCCTAGGATTGTGCATCCTCAGTACCTTCAGTTACTGTATTCATTCACACATAGAGAATAACTTCACGACTCGTCATGGTAACGACTTCTCTCACATAAAAACACTGTATAAAAGTTGATGAAGGAATACATGTTTTATAATGGTGTAAAAATGTTGATAGACCAGTCGAAAATAAGCAGAATTACTGATGATGATGATGATGATGATGATGGTAAGGATGATGATGATGATGTAATGAGTCTCTCCATGACTTTTAATGAGAACTGGACTGATGAAGAAACAAAAAGTTTTCTTAGTTTAATTTTAGAAAATAACAAATGTCAGGGTTTATTAAGAAACTTCAGGAAAAATAAGTGAAAAAAACATTGTATAATAATAATAATAATAATAATAATAATAATAATAATAATAATAATAATACTTATATAATATTTATTATAATTATTAATGATAGCAAGTAAAAAGTATTATTATAAATAAATATAATAATTAGTATTATATATATATTATATATCTCATATCATTATTAATATAAATCATTATTATTAATAATAAAAATTATTTTAAAAAAATAAAATAAAATAATAATAATAATTATTATTATTATTATATAAAGTGAAACTTGTGAGAAAGCAAATTCTATTTTTTATGTGTTACATAAATCATTAATTATTTCTAAAAAATTAAATAAAAAATCCACAAACAAGTTTGGAAAAAAATCATTTTATTGTAAAATTGACAGAAATACAATCATATTCCACAGATGTTTCAGTCACCTTAAAGTCTGTCAACACATATATCAGCTTCATGTTTCCATAGTAACGGCTCATTTGCTTATAATAAAATAACAAAACATGAACAGGAACAAATTGCCCTGTATGCTGTGATGTTACGCGTAACTATAAATGGATAGAAACAATTGTTTAAGAAAAAATCGAAGTGGTTTAAGAGTTCAGGACACGATGATATCGGAAAAGTTTCAGCTTCAGGGTGTAATTCGGCTTCACGTGAGTCACGTGAGTCACGTGAGACAATGTAGCTCGCTAGCTAAGACTTTAGCGTAATGGTTTGTAAGGACATCAGATAAAAAATCCCGCGGTGGAAATGAAAGTTTGACATGTTTATAAGACACCGAATGAGTCAATGAGAATTCCAGCACAACAGGAACGCTTATCGTCACGTTACATCTCACACGCCTGAGGTTCCACCATCAAACTCGCTTTCATGTGTAATGAATCCGCTCAGAAATCAGGACGAGGGACGAAGGAAACGCTGAGAAAGTCCAGCAGCAGGAGCGCGGGTCAGCGCTCACACCGGAGCTGCAGGAAAAGAGCTGGAGATTGAGGCTAACCCTTTAAACCAAACAAAAGAGAAAGAGCAGAGAAATGGAGTCTTGTCTTTCCTCTGCGTCCTGCCGTTCCTCTACGCACTTCCTCACTGCGCTGCAGAAATCCTGACATGGGAAACAAAACAATCTCCTCTGGACCACAGAGCAAAAGAAATTCACGCTCGGCGTGAGAGACGTGCGAATAAAAGGCTAAACGCGAGATGAAGAGTGTGTGGGTGGATCATCTGACCACATTAATATCATTTCAGCAGCAGGATTAGCCGTGTCGCTAATACACCAAACAAAGCTGATTAAAGATCAGAACAATTAACAATTAAACTAAAGATAAATCCTCACAGAACCTAGCTTCATGCTAGAAAGTTGCTAATTCATGCTAGAAAGTTGCTAATTCCTCATCAGAAACTAGCTTCATGCCATTACTTTGCTAATTCCTTACAGCACCTAGCTTAATGCTAGAAAGTTGCTAACTCCTCACATTCAATTCAGTAACTTCTAACAGCAACTAGCTTCATGCTAGAATTTTAAATAACTCCTCACACGCAAGAAATTCACTAACTTCTCACAGAAACTAGCCAACACTAGAAATTCGCTAACTCCTCTTAGAAACTGGCTTCGTTTCTCTCCTCACATGCTAATAATTGACTAACTCCTAACAGCAACTAGCTTCATGCTAGAAATTTGCTAACTTCTCACAGCAATTAGCTTAATGCCATTACTTTGCTAGTTCCTCATAGCAGCTAGCTTTATGCTAGAAATTTGCTAACTCCTCACATGTTAATAATTCACTAATGTCTAACAGCAACTAGTTTCATGCTAGAAATTTGCTAACTTCTCACAGGAACATCACATCTAAGAGGAAAATTTAGCTGACGACGGTCTGTTTGTAAAACTGAGAGAACAAGGAGACCAGAGAAGTGAAATTAGCCAGAGAATTTATGTATTCATTTATTTGCTAATTAGCAAACATTTCAACGCAGTTAGCTTCGTGCTAGGTCATATATCTTGTCCTCTTTCGGCCTGTAAAAACTGTTAAAACAGTTGGCTGTTGCTAAGCTGTTAACTCCTCACAGCATTTAGCTTCATGCTAGGTCTTGTATCTTGTCCTCTTTCTGTCTTGCAGCCTATTAAAACTGTTAAAACCTCCTCACAGCTTTTAGCCTCATGCTACTGTAGGTCTTGCCTACGCTAGGTCTTGTTCCTGGTAGCATGATTAAACTTTGTTGAGCATTAAAGAGAAAAAATTAGCAGGAGAATCTTTTTTAATTGTCCCTAGCTCTTCACAGCAGTTAGCTCGTGTTAGGTTGTATGTCTTGTTTGGCGTTTATGATCGGCTATTAAAACTTAATGCCGTAACAAGAAGACAAATATTAGCTGGAGAATCATTTTCTTGCTAATTTGCTAACCCCTCACAGCTTCACGCTAGGTGGTACGTCGTGTCCGAGCTGCAGGTCGCCTGTTCAGGTGAGGAACAAGGCCACTTAAGGAGCTGCTCTCATTCATCCACGTGCCTACAGGCTTCCTGATAATCATCTCACCTGTGACGGATCACCGTGATAACTATCTCACACCGCTAACCAGCCGTCCTACACACACACACACACACACACTCAGGACACACAAACCAGGAGCAAGCCGCGGTTTACTTTACAATAGAGAGATGATTATCAATGAATGGATAAATGGATGGATATTGTGTGTGTGTGTGTGTGTGTGTTTATAAATGAATGATGTGTCAGGTTAGTTGTTACAAAGCTTTCTTTCTGTTTTTTGTGCCTCTGGACACACTAATAACTTTTGTGTGATGTTTAACAAATGGAACGGCGCAGAACGACAAAAGAGCAGACGGCGCTGTGGTTAGAGCGGTTAGTGTCTGCTAACGGTGCTAATATACCTAGTGTCTGATACTGCACCGGGTCAGAGAGACAGACAGACAGACAGCTACTATAGACAGACCAATAGATAGACAGACAGACTGACAGGCAGATAGATAGATAGATAGATAGATAGATAGATAGATAGATAGATAGATAGATAGATAGATAGACAAACAGACAGACAGATAGATAGACAGATAGACAGACAGATACATAGATAGATAGACAGACAGGTAGATTGGAACTGGAACTAGAGCTTCATCAACATTCCCACATGGGAAGGATCAAAAAATTTCCACATCAGTGCTCCGGAAAATTGTATCACATTTTTTAAGGACTTTTAATTAACTGCTTGAAGCTTTGATTCCTTTAACCAGTAACCATGTGGAGAGTGTTAGACGAAGGGGGATGCAAACTTCTCAGCTCGCTAATAGGGATAACTGAACATAGAGACACGTAACTGTTGTTTTTTTGTTAGCAAACACTACTAAATTAGCATGAATGTTCTGCTGATAAACTCTAGGGTTTTCATACAGTGGGGGGGGTGAACTTTTGCACAATACACCTATAGGAATTTCACAGGCAGGGTCGCTGTACTCCATCCGTCTTTCCAGGTGAGTGTGACAGCACATATTGTTCAATAATAAATGGTCTGGAGCTCCACCTGATACCGAAGAGAGACGGAGAGATGCGCGGAGAGACGGAGAGAAAGGAGAGAAAGACGAGTTCCTCTCTCCTGCGGCTTTCTCTTACATCTGTTCCGTCCTGTCCTTTCTGTACCTGAGTCCTGACCACAAAGGCAGGCTGAGATCGGGCCTCCTGCGTGAACATGATCTGAGAGGCTACGGTTTCAGCGCTCACATGCAGAGACACGGAGATGGACAGAGACCAGCGGGGAGGTCTGGCCATAACTCACTCGTTTTATCCGTCTCTTACGCAACTATGCTTTCATGTCGACTCGGTGGTGTCGCTGGAAATAAGCGCTCTCACTGACCAGACGGCGCTGGGGGAGATCTCTTATGAAGGACGGGGAGCTGCTAGAGCTGTGCCGGACAACCATCATCATCATCATCACCTTCATCAAAGTGCTTTCCAGTGTGGAGTACAAGAATAGAGAGGGAACAAAGCCTGTAGTTTTCAAAACAAAATAAACGATTATAGAAATGAAAGAAAGAAAACAGGCAGTAATACAAATTAAAAAATAAAATAAAAATTAATAAAATATATTTTAGAAATAAAAGAAATAAGATAGAAAGATATTAATCATTTTTATGTATATATAATTTTATATAACAGTTGAACATTTAAATAAATTTATATCTTTATTTACAACAATTAAATAAATAAACAAACAAATAAATGAATGAATAAATACAACTATAAGCACATTATTAAAGTGATTTATTATAGTGTAAAAAAGCACCATGCCAGTAAAAGTTGTGAAATAATAATAATAGTAATAATTATTATTATTATTATTATTATTATTATTATTATTATTATTATTATTATTATTGTTGTTGTTGTATATGGAGCTTGTTGAATGTTTACAGGTAAAATCCCAAACTCAGTACTTAAAAAATGTATTTTTCCAAGGTTAGAAATTATACTAAATTATTTTCTGTAACTACAGACATTTTTCTGAAATTTTCCAGCTGAATCTATGATATGGAAACATGCGCTGTCTGAAATATTTCCCCTACAGGAAAACACAACTAGATTTTCATAAACTGGCTCCAAAGAACGGGATTAAACGACAGAATCAAGCTTTTCAAATGTTTAAGTTGTCATTTTTGGAGGCGTGGCCTAGTGGGCGGAGTCATATCACAGTGTTGTTTAGAATAGATTAGGTGAAGTGGCCTACAGCACATGAGCGTGTCTTATAGACAGATTTATGAGAGTAATAAAAGCGTTTCTCTTCACCTCACTCGATCAGATGGGAGTGTGTGTGTGTGTGTGTGTGTGTTAATGAGGAGAAACAGAGTGGATTTGTGTTTTCAGTTCTGCTCCTTTTCCCTCTTTAACCCCTGACTGTGTCTACGCTCCGTCTCGGTACATGTCTCACAGTGGGGCGGCCTGTCCGCTCTCTCCTGGTAGCCATGTTTATGCAGTGACCTTTGACCCCTGCTTTTTACCTCGCAGCGAGCACCAGAGACATCCGCAGAGGCCACGCCTCCTGATGCAATAGGTCATTTCAGCTGTCAGTCACACAGTCTGAGGGGATTTTGGTTCAGAGTGAAGGAAAAGCTACAGACACGTGAAGCTTCAGAAACACTTTTTGTAGGAATTATTTTGAGAAAACTAATTTTTGGTGTTGTGTTTTAATTGGTTCAGCCAAGAAACCTCTTTATTTTTGTACCTCATTCAAAATTCCTGCTCTCTATTTGCATATTATTTGCATACCATATTCTGAATGGCCTGTGGCTGCAATCATTACACAGTACAAAGAGTGCAATAGAGGCCACACCCCTGGAGCTAAAACATAAAGGTCAAGCCTCCTTCACTGGAACTGAAACACAGAGGCCATGCCTCCTTCACTGGAACTGAAACACCTCATTCACTGAGAGTGAGAAGCACAGAGGCCACACCTTCTTTTTAATACAGACAAGCACAGAGGCCACACCTCCTTCACTGGGCCTGACAGACAAAGAAGCCACACCTCCTTCACTAGAACTGACAGAAGCCACTCCTCCTTCACTTAGAATGACCAGCACAGAGGTCACGCCTCCTTCACAGGGGCTGACAGACACAGAGGCCATGCCTCCTACACTGGGCTTGACAGACACATAAACCACACCTCCTTCACTTGGTGTGACAAGCACAGAGGCCACGCCTCCTTCACATAGAGTGACAAGCACCTTCACCTCACCTCCTTCACTGGGACTGAAAGATACAGAGGCCACACCTCCTTCACTGGGACTGAAAGATACAGAGGCCACACCTCCTTCACTGGGACTGAAAGATACAGAGGCCACACCTCCTTCACTGGGACTGAAAGATACAGAGGCCACACCTCCTTCACTGGGACTGAAAGATACAGAGGCCACTCCTCCTTCACTGGGACTGAAAGATACAGAGGCCACACCTCCTTCACTGGGACTGAAAGATACAGAGGCCACACCTCCTTCACTGGGACTGAAAGATACAGAGGCCACACCTCCTTCACTGGGACTGAAAGATATAGAGTCCACACCTCCTTCACTGGGACTGACAGATACAGAAGCTCTGCTTCCTACACTGGGCTTGACAGACACAGAAAACACACCTCCTTCACTGTAACTGACAGACACAGAGGCCACACCTCCTTAACTTAGAGTGATAATCACAGAGGCTATGCCTCTTTCACTGTATCTGACAGACACAGAGGCCACGCCTCCTTCACTGTAACTGAAAGACACAGAGGCCACACCTCATTCACTGTATCTGACAGACAGAGAGGCCACACCTCCTTCACTGTATCTGACAGACACAGAGGCCACGCCTCCTTCACTGGGTCTGAAAGACACATAGGCCACACCTCATTCACTGTATCCGACAGACACAGAGGCCACGCCTCCTTCACTGTGTCTGACAGACACAGGACATGCCTCCTTCACTTAGAGTGACAAGAACAGAGGACACGCCTCCTTATTTTCCTTTATCACTATAACACAGTGAGTTATTCCTTTTTATTTAAAAGCATTACACCATGCCCATGTAGACAGGTAAAGATTCAGAGTGTACCTGAGCTGGCGTGTAATATGACATGACACTGGACGATGAGTCTCTATGCTGACCCAATAAACACCTCTGCTCTGTCCTGCTCCGCCCGTGAACCTGACGCCACCCCATGAACGTGGGAACACGGGCTGAGCAAAGCGATCCAAACCACCTGCTCCTGTCCTCTTTAATCTCCCATCTCCACTATCAGGACACAGGGCCAGGGAAAGGACAGAGCCTCGGCCCACCGCGGGGCTCCCGGGGACCTGAAGCGGCCCGACAGCTGAGGCGTAATTGTCTGTAATGAAGGCTAATAGTGGAAACGCAGGGCTAGGTTTCACAGTCCTGGAATAAGCGGACAGTGAGTTATGTGTGAGGCATCTCTCCAGCTCCTTTAGCACTGTGATGAACAAAGCATGTTAGCGACATGGCCTCAGAATTAGGACAAGTCAAATCTGAGGAACAGCAGTGCTGGATGCTAATGTTTTTATGTTTTTTTTTTTTGTAGCGTCCAGCTTAGCCTTGAGGGACCTGGCGAAGATGATGTTACCGCTGTCATTATCACCCAATCCATCAGGAGAAGTGAAATGGCTGCCATTAGCGGCACCCTGGTGGTCCAGAGTCACGCTAACGGCTGTCTTCCACTTAGGACCGGCCTCAGAAAAGTTCCTCAGGACATGAGACACGCTGATCTCTGAAATGGTTCAAGAAGGGTTCTTCTCATTTATCAGGCACTGTCTCAGATAGAGAAACACTCTGTTTTGTGGTTCTGGATTAGATTTCTTTCTAACAGTCTGGATAAGATCTTAAAAACACACCAGAATTAACCACATAACTCCACTTTCCTGTGGAAAACTAATCCCGCCTGAATAGAGCTGAAAAGGATTTAGAAGCAAAAGAAACAGTTTACTGGAAAATGATGAAGAGGAGAGCAGATGAAGAAGAGTTTCAGTCACAGAACGAAGGATTTTAGTCCTCTTGCTAGTCAATATTTCATCATTTCCTGTGACACGGTCCCACGTTTTCTTTTTTCCTCTTTCTTTCACTTTCTCACACATTTTTCACTCTCTCTTTCTCTCTCATGCTTTTCACTGGGATAGGGGAGAGATGAAAATAAGGAGTGAGATCGAGAGATAACTATGAAGAAAAAGAAAGAAAGAAAGAAAGAAAGAAAGAAGTACAAGAAAGAGAGAGAGAAAAACTCTACGAGAGAGAGAGAAACATAGAAAGAAGTACAAACTGTACGAGAGAGAGAGAGAGAGAGAGAGAAAATGATAAAAAGAATGGCAGAAAGAAAAAACAATGAAAGAAAGAAAGAAAGAAAGAAGTACAAGAAAAAAGAGAGAAAAACTCGACAAGAGAATGAGAGAAAGAGAGAGTCTCTACAAGAGAGAGAGAGAGAAGTAGAAACTGTAGAGAGAGAGAGAGAGAGAGAGAGAGAGAATGGGAAAGAATTGCAAAAAGAAAATATTGTGAAGACATACAGAAACAGAGAGAGAGAGAGAGAGAGAGAGAGAGAGAGAGAAATCACGGATAGAGAGGAAAAAAAGAAAACAAAAGTCATCTTTCAGCAAATAAATCTCTCCATCATAAATCTGCGCTGGTGGAGGGGTGTGTGTTTATAATGCCGAGCCGCAGCGGAGCTGCTCTTTCAGACTGACCGAGACTGGACGACTTTCTCGCTCTCCTGGGGGTTTCAGGAGGAGACGGGGGCAACAGGGCCACCCATATGGAGAGCAGCTGATTTTTTAAGCATAGATACACACACACACACACACACACGGCCGAGCCGAATCCTGAGTGTTGTCTAACATCTTTAAATCACTCACTGTGTTTTTCTATAGCTGCTTTTGCTTATTTTTATAGAGAGGTGCCAATATTTACGGTGTAGACATAGCATTTACGAGTTTTCACCCATTTTTATGGCGATTAGCGAAAAAATGCTAATTTTATTTTGTTTTTAAAAGATGAACAGATCATAGAGTAGCAGACTGTTTCCTCATTGGTCTGCTGAGGGGTGCCAATAATTATGGAATATTGACTCACATACATGCCAGCATGTCCAAAAGTTCACATTGTGCTACACATACACTGTAGACACACACACACACACACACATACACACACACACATACACACACACACACAGAGTTTTAAGGTGATGTGTTTTATAGAGAAGCCAAAGTAAGCACTATATGCCTCATAACCCGCGGCTCCACGCTCTCCGCTCTCTAACACCATTATCATCTACAGCACCAGAGGACTGTTCATTTAGCACTGCTGTGTCTGTGTGTGTGTGTGTGTGTGTGTGTGCTGTAAATGAGCAGTGCTAGCAGGTTCAGTGGCGCTGTAGTATAAACACACTGGTAATGCTTTAGCTGTGCGCTGGGAGCCATTAGTATCAGATATAGTGTCAGTCACAGCTAATGCTTACTGACACACACACACACACACACCTACACACACACGCACACACACATACACACACACACACACACACATCACTCCCATAACACAAACGAATCCATTCTAAATTCCATATGAGCAGAGATATTAAATACCCTACTGTATACTCGTTATTATTATTATTATTATTATTATTATTATTATTATTATTATTATCTGCATAGCTTAAAATCTTTGGTTGGCGAGGTCTAGGGGTCCCATGACAGTTTTATTATGGTGTGGATGTGGCCTCTGTATCTGTCAGGCTTAGTAAAGGTAGTGGGTGTGGCCTCTGTGCCTTTGAGCCCCCCAGTGAAATGAGTGGGTGTGGCCTCTGTACCTGTCAGGCTTAGTAAAGGTAGGGGGTGTGGCCTCTCTACTTGTCAGGCTCAGTAAAGGGAGTGGGTGTGGCCTCTGTACTTTTAAGCTCCCATGAAATTAGTGGGTGTGGCCTCTGTACCTGTCAGGCTCAATAAAGGGAGTGGGTGTGGCTTCTGTACCTTTAAGGCCCCAAGTGAAATGAGTGGGTGTGGCCTCTGTACCTGTCAGGCTCAGTAAAGGGAGTAGGTGTGGCCTCTGTACCTGTCAGGCTCAGTAAAGGGAGTAGGTGTGGCCTCTGTACCTGTCAGGCTCAGTAAAGGGAGTAGGTGTGGCCTCTGTACCTGTCAGGCTCAGTAAAAGGAGTAGGTGTGGCCTCTGTATCTTTAATCTCCCAGTAAAATAAGTGGGTGTGGCCTCTGTACTTGTCTGGCTCAGTAAAAGGAGTGGGTGTGGCCTTTGCACTTGTCTGGCTCAGTAAAGGGAGTGGGTGTGGCCTTTTTGCCCATCAGTTCTAGTGAAGAAGCAGGTGTGGCCTCTGTACCTGTCAAGCCCCCTAAAAGATGTGGGTGTGGCCTATCTACCTTAACTAAAGTAACTTTTTTATTTTTTCTTAAACTTTAATTTCTGTCATTAGAATTAATAAAATAGTTCGCTGCTATTTTCTGCTCACTCAATTTAAATGGCAGTTGTGACTCTCTCTGGTCTCTGTCATGCAGACACACACACACACACACACACACACACACACACTTGTCCTGCTTGAGGCCATTACTGTCAAGATTACTACATACTACATCCGTGTACAAGTGTGTGTATGTGTGTGTGTGTGTGTGTGTGTGTACACACTTGACTTGATGCACTGTCCCAGTCATGAAAGTGATCATTTAGCACAACTCCATCGTCTCAGCCTGTGGAATTTAGTTTTGGGGGTTATTGCTGAAACTAGTTGTTTGCTCATAAGTATATGGACACATGCGAGCACACACACACACACCTTATCTTGTACTGCTTGAACCAATTAGATGGATAGGTAGATAGATAGATAGATAGATAGATAGATAGACAAACAGTGGACTAGCTAGGAGCTCAAATCTTTTCCTTGCACTCATTGTATTGTATATGTTTCTTTTCAGTGTGTGTATCCTGCAGTGTGTATTTGGTGTGTGTATCCTGCAGTGTGTATTTGGTGTGTGTATCCTGCAGTGTGTATTTGGTGTGTGTATTCTGCAGTGTGTATTTGGTGTGTGTATCCTGCAGTGTGTAATTGGTGTGTGTATTCTGCAGTGTGTATTTGGTGTGTGTATCCTGCAGTGTGTAATTGGTGTGTGTATTCTGCAGTGTGTATTTGGTGTGTGTATTCTGCAGTGTGTATTTGGTGTGTGTATTCTGCAGTGTGTATTTGGTGTGTGTATTCTGCAGTGTGTATTTGGTGTGTGTATCCTGCAGTGTGTATTTGGTGTGTATATCCTGCAGTGTGTAATTGGTGTGTGTATCCTGCAGTGTGTAATTGGTGTGTGTATTCTGCAGTGTGTATTTGGTGTGTGTATTCTGCAGTGTGTATTTGGTGTGTGTATCCTGCAGTGTGTATTTGGTGTGTGTATCCTGCAGTGTGTAATTGGTGTGTGTATCCTGCAGTGTGTATTTGGTGTGTGTATCCTGCAGTGTGTATTTGGTGTGTGTATCCTGCAGTGTGTATTTGGTGTGTGTATCCTACAGTGTGTATTGGAGTGTGTATCCTGCAGTGTGTATTTGGTGTGTGTATCCTACAGTGTGTATTTGGTGTGTGTATCCTGCAGTGTGTATTTGGTGTGTGTATTCTGCAGTGTGTATTTGGTGTGTGTATCCTGCAGTGTGTATTTGGTGTGTGTATCCTGCAGTGTGTATTTGGTGTGTGTATCCTACAGTGTGTATTTGGTGTGTGTATCCTGCAGTGTGTATTGGAGTGTGTATCCTGCAGTGTGTATTTGGTGTGTGTATCCTGCAGTGTGTATTTGGTGTGTGTATCCTGCAGTGTGTATTTGGTGTGTGTATTCTGCAGTGTGTATTTGGTGTGTGTATCCTGCAGTGTGTATTTGGTGTGTGTATCCTACAGTGTGTATTTGGTGTGTGTATCCTACAGTGTGTATTTGGTATGTGTATCCTACAGTGTGTATTTGGTGTGTGTATTCTGCAGTGTGTAATTGGTGTGTGTATCCTGCAGTGTGTATTTGGTGTGTGTATCCTACAGTGTGTATTTGGTGTGTGTATCCTACAGTGTGTATTTGGTATGTGTATCCTGCAGTGTGTATTTGGTGTGTGTATTCTGCAGTGTGTATTTGGTGTGTGTATTCTGCAGTGTGTATTTGGTGTGTGTATTCTGCAGTGTGTATTTGGTGTGTGTATCCTGCAGTGTGTATTTGGTGTGTGTATCCTGCAGTGTGTATTTGGTGTGTGTATCCTGCAGTGTGTATTTGGTGTGTGTATCCTGCAGTGTGTATTTGGTGTGTGTATCCTGCAGTGTGTATTTGGTGTGTGTATCCTGCAGTGTGTATTTGGTGTGTGTATCCTGCAGTGTGTATTTGGTGTGTGTATCCTGCAGTGTGTAATTGGTGTGTGTATTCTGCAGTGTGTATTTGGTGTGTGTATCCTGCAGTGTGTATTTGGTGTGTGTATCCTACAGTGTGTAATTGGTGTGTGTATTCTGCAGTGTGTATTTGGTGTGTGTATCCTGCAGTGTGTATTTGGTGTGTGTATCCTGCAGTGTGTAATTGGTGTGTGTATCCTGCAGTGTGTATTGGAGTGTGTATCCTACAGTGTGTAATTGGTGTGTGTATTCTGCAGTGTGTAATTGGTGTGTGTATTCTGCAGTGTGTATTTGGTGTGTGTATTCTGCAGTGTGTATTTGGTGTGTATTCTGCAGTGTGTAATTGGTGTGTGTATCCTGCAGTGTGTATTTGGTGTGTGTATCCTGCAGTGTGTATTTGGAGTGTGTATCCTACAGTGTGTATTGGAGTGTGTATCCTACAGTGTGTAATTGGTGTGTGTATTCTGCAGTGTGTAATTGGTGTGTGTATCCTGCAGTGTGTATTTGGTGTGTGTATCCTGCAGTGTGTATTTGGAGTGTGTATCCTACAGTGTGTATTGGAGTGTGTATCCTACAGTGTGTAATTGGTGTGTGTATTCTGCAGTGTGTATTTGGTGTGTGTATCCTGCAGTGTGTATTTGGTGTGTGTATCCTACAGTGTGTATTTGGTGTGTGTATCCTACAGTGTGTATTTGGTGTGTGTATCCTGCAGTGTGTAATTGGTGTGTCTATTCTGCAGTGTGTAATTGGTGTGTATATTCTGCAGTGTGTAATTGGTGTGTATATTCTGCAGTGTGTATCCTGCAGTGTGTATTTGGTGTGTGTATCCTACAGTGTGTATTTGGTGTGTGTATCCTACAGTGTGTATTTGGTGTGTGTATTCTGCAGTGTGTAATTGGTGTGTGTATTCTGCAGTGTGTAATTGGTGTGTGTATCCTGCAGTGTGTAATTGGTGTGTGTATTCTGCAGTGTGCATTTGGTGTGTGTATTCTGCAGTGTGTATTTGGAGTGTGTATCCTACAGTGTGTAATTGGTGTGTGTATCCTGCAGTGTGTATTTGGTGTGTGTATTCTGCAGTGTGTATTTGGTGTGTGTATTCTGCAGTGTGTATTTGGTGTGTGTATTCTGCAGTGTGTAATTGGAGTGTGTATCCTACAGTGTGTATTTGGTGTGTGTATTCTGCAGTGTGTATTTGGTGTGTGTATTCTGCAGTGTGTATTTGGAGTGTGTATCCTACAGTGTGTATTTGGTGTGTGTATTCTGCAGTGTGTATTTGGTGTGTGTATTCTGCAGTGTGTAATTGGAGTGTGTATCCTGCAGTGTGCATTTGGTGTGTGTATCCTGCAGTGTGTATTTGGTGTGTGTATCCTACAGTGTGTATTGGAGTGTGTATCCTACAGTGTGTAATTGGTGTGTGTATTCTGCAGTGTGTAATTGGTGTGTGTATCCTGCAGTGTGTATTTGGTGTGTGTATCCTGCAGTGTGTATTTGGAGTGTGTATCCTACAGTGTGTATTGGAGTGTGTATCCTACAGTGTGTAATTGGTGTGTGTATCCTGCAGTGTGTATTTGGTGTGTGTATCCTGCAGTGTGTATTTGGTGTGTGTATCCTACAGTGTGTATTTGGTGTGTGTATCCTGCAGTGTGTATTTGGTGTGTATATCCTGCAGTGTGTATTTGGTGTGTGTATTCTGCAGTGTGTATTTGGTGTGTGTATTCTGCAGTGTGTATTTGGTGTGTGTATCCTGCAGTGTGTATTTGGAGTGTGTATCCTACAGTGTGTATTTGGTGTGTGTATCCTGCAGTGTGTATTTGGTGTGTGTATCCTGCAGTGTGTAATTGGTGTGTGTATCCTGCAGTGTGTATTTGGTGTGTGTATCCTGCAGTGTGTATTTGGTGTGTGTATTCTGCAGTGTGAATTTGGTGTGTGTATCCTGCAGTGTGTATTTGGTGTGTGTATCCTGCAGTGTGTAATTGGTGTGTGTATTCTGCAGTGTGTATTTGGTGTGTGTATTCTGCAGTGTGTATTTGGTGTGTGTATTCTGCAGTGTGTATTTGGTGTGTGTATCCTGCAGTGTGTATTTGGTGTGTGTATCCTGCAGTGTGTATTTGGTGTGTGTATTCTGCAGTGTGTATTTGGTGTGTGTATCCTGCAGTGTGTATTTGGTGTGTGTATCCTGCAGTGTGTAATTGGTGTGTGTATTCTGCAGTGTGTATTTGGTGTGTGTATCCTGCAGTGTGTATTTGGTGTGTGTATCCTGCAGTGTGTATTTGGTGTGTGTATTCTGCAGTGTGTATTTGGTGTGTGTATTCTGCAGTGTGTATTTGGTGTGTGTATCCTGCAGTGTGTAATTGGTGTGTCTATTCTGCAGTGTGTAATTGGTGTGTATATTCTGCAGTGTGTAATTGGTGTGTATATTCTGCAGTGTGTATCCTGCAGTGTGTATTTGGTGTGTGTATCCTACAGTGTGTATTTGGTGTGTGTATCCTACAGTGTGTATTTGGTGTGTGTATTCTGCAGTGTGTAATTGGTGTGTGTATTCTGCAGTGTGTAATTGGTGTGTGTATCCTGCAGTGTGTAATTGGTGTGTGTATTCTGCAGTGTGCATTTGGTGTGTGTATTCTGCAGTGTGTATTTGGAGTGTGTATCCTACAGTGTGTAATTGGTGTGTGTATTCTGCAGTGTGTAATTGGTGTGTGTATCCTGCAGTGTGCATTTGGTGTGTGTATCCTGCAGTGTGTATTTGGTGTGTGTATCCTACAGTGTGTATTGGAGTGTGTATCCTACAGTGTGTAATTGGTGTGTGTATTCTGCAGTGTGTAATTGGTGTGTGTATCCTGCAGTGTGTATTTGGTGTGTGTATCCTGCAGTGTGTATTTGGAGTGTGTATCCTACAGTGTGTATTGGAGTGTGTATCCTACAGTGTGTAATTGGTGTGTGTATCCTGCAGTGTGTATTTGGTGTGTGTATCCTGCAGTGTGTATTTGGTGTGTGTATCCTACAGTGTGTATTTGGTGTGTGTATCCTACAGTGTGTATTTGGTATGTGTATCCTGCAGTGTGTATTTGGTGTGTGTATTCTGCAGTGTGTATTTGGTGTGTGTATTCTGCAGTGTGTATTTGGTGTGTGTATCCTGCAGTGTGTATTTGGAGTGTGTATCCTACAGTGTGTATTTGGTGTGTGTATCCTGCAGTGTGTATTTGGTGTGTGTATCCTGCAGTGTGTAATTGGTGTGTGTATCCTGCAGTGTGTATTTGGTGTGTGTATCCTGCAGTGTGTATTTGGTGTGTGTATTCTGCAGTGTGAATTTGGTGTGTGTATCCTGCAGTGTGTATTTGGTGTGTGTATCCTGCAGTGTGTATTTGGTGTGTGTATCCTGCAGTGTGTATTTGGTGTGTGTATCCTGCAGTGTGTATTTGGTGTGTGTATCCTGCAGTGTGTAATTGGTGTGTGTATTCTGCAGTGTGTATTTGGTGTGTGTATTCTGCAGTGTGTATTTGGTGTGTGTATCCTGCAGTGTGTATTTGGTGTGTGTATCCTGCAGTGTGTATTTGGTGTGTGTATCCTGCAGTGTGTATTTGGTGTGTGTATTCTGCAGTGTGTATTTGGTGTGTGTATCCTGCAGTGTGTATTTGGTGTGTGTATCCTGCAGTGTGTAATTGGTGTGTGTATTCTGCAGTGTGTATTTGGTGTGTGTATCCTGCAGTGTGTATTTGGTGTGTGTATCCTGCAGTGTGTATTTGGTGTGTGTATTCTGCAGTGTGTATTTGGTGTGTGTATTCTGCAGTGTGTATTTGGTGTGTGTATCCTGCAGTGTGTAATTGGTGTGTCTATTCTGCAGTGTGTAATTGGTGTGTATATTCTGCAGTGTGTAATTGGTGTGTATATTCTGCAGTGTGTATCCTGCAGTGTGTATTTGGTGTGTGTATCCTACAGTGTGTATTTGGTGTGTGTATCCTACAGTGTGTATTTGGTGTGTGTATTCTGCAGTGTGTAATTGGTGTGTGTATTCTGCAGTGTGTAATTGGTGTGTGTATTCTGCAGTGTGTAATTGGTGTGTGTATCCTGCAGTGTGTAATTGGTGTGTGTATTCTGCAGTGTGCATTTGGTGTGTGTATTCTGCAGTGTGTATTTGGAGTGTGTATCCTACAGTGTGTAATTGGTGTGTGTATTCTGCAGTGTGTAATTGGTGTGTGTATCCTGCAGTGTGCATTTGGTGTGTGTATCCTGCAGTGTGTAATTGGTGTGTGTATTCTGCAGTGTGTAATTGGTGTGTGTATCCTGCAGTGTGTATTTGGTGTGTGTATCCTGCAGTGTGTATTTGGAGTGTGTATCCTACAGTGTGTATTGGAGTGTGTATCCTACAGTGTGTAATTGGTGTGTGTATCCTGCAGTGTGTAATTGGTGTGTGTATCCTGCAGTGTGTAATTGGTGTGTATATTCTGCAGTGTGTATTTGGTGTGTGTATCCTGCAGTGTGAATTTGGTGTGTGTATCCTGCAGTGTGTATTTGGTGTGTGTATTCTACAGTGTGTATTTGGTGTGTGTATCCTGCAGTGTGTATTTGGTGTGTGTATCCTGCAGTGTGTATTTGGTGTGTGTATCCTGCAGTGTGTAATTGGTGTGTGTATCCTGCAGTGTGTAATTGGTGTGTATATTCTGCAGTGTGTATTTGGTGTGTGTATCCTGCAGTGTGTAATTGGTGTGTGTATTCTGCAGTGTGTATTTGGTGTGTTTATCCTGCAGTGTGTATTTGGTGTGTGTATCCTGCAGTGTGTATTTGGTGTGTGTATCCTACAGTGTGTAATTGGTGTGTGTATCCTGCAGTGTGTAATTGGTGTGTGTATCCTGCAGTGTGTATTTGGTGTGTGTATTCTACAGTGTGTATTTGGTGTGTGTATCCTGCAGTGTGTATTTGGTGTGTGTATCCTGCAGTGTGTATTTGGTGTGTATATCCTGCAGTGTGTAATTGGTGTGTGTATCCTGCAGTGTGTATTTGGTGTGTGTATTCTACAGTGTGTATTTGGTGTGTGTTTCCTGCAGTGTGTATTTGGTGTGTGTATCCTGCAGTGTGTAATTGGTGTGTGTATCCTGCAGTGTGTATTTGGTGTGTGTATTCTGCAGTGTGTAATTGGTGTGTGTACCCTGCAGTGTGTATTTGGTGTGTGTATTCTGCAGTGTGAATTTGGTGTGTGTATCCTGCAGTGTGTATTTGGTGTGTGTATCCTGCAGTGTGTATTTGGTGTGTGTATCCTGCAGTGTGTAATTGGTGTGTGTATCCTGCAGTGTGTATTTGGTGTGTGTATCCTGCAGTGTGTATTTGGTGTGTGTATTCTGCAGTGTGAATTTGGTGTGTGTATCCTGCAGTGTGTATTTGGTGTGTGTATCCTGCAGTGTGTATTTGGTGTGTGTATTCTGCAGTGTGTAATTGGTGTGTGTATCCTGCAGTGTGTATTTGGTGTGTATATCCTGCAGTGTGTAATTGGTGTGTGTATTCTGCAGTGTGTATTTGGTGTGTGTATCCTGCAGTGTGTAATTGGTGTGTGTATCCTGCAGTGTGTATTTGGTGTGTATATCCTGCAGTGTGTATTTGGTGTGTATATCCTGCAGTGTGTAATTGGTGTGTGTATCCTGCAGTGTGTATTTGGTGTGTGTATCCTGCAGTGTGTATTTGGTGTGTGTATTCTACAGTGTGTATTTGGTGTGTGTATCCTGCAGTGTGTATTTGGTGTGTGTATCCTGCAGTGTGTAATTGGTGTGTGTATTCTGCAGTGTGTATTTGGTGTGTGTATCCTGCAGTGTGTATTTGGTGTGTGTATCCTGCAGTGTGTATTTGGTGTGTGTATTCTGCAGTGTGTAATTGGTGTGTGTATCCTGCAGTGTGTATTTGGTGTGTATATCCTGCAGTGTGTAATTGGTGTGTGTATTCTGCAGTGTGTATTTGGTGTGTGTATTCTGCAGTGTGTAATTGGTGTGTGTATCCTGCAGTGTGTATTTGGTGTGTGTATCCTGCAGTGTGTATTTGGTGTGTGTATCCTGCAGTGTGTATTTGGTGTGTGTATCCTGCAGTGTGTATTTGGTGTGTGTATCCTGCAGTGTGTATTTGGTGTGTGTATCCTGCAGTGTGTAATTGGTGTGTGTATTCTGCAGTGTGTATTTGGTGTGTGTATCCTGCAGTGTGTAATTGGTGTGTGTATCCTGCAGTGTGTAATTGGTGTGTGTATTCTGCAGTGTGTATTTGGTGTGTGTATCCTGCAGTGTGTAATTGGTGTGTGTATTCTGCAGTGTGTAATTGGTGTGTGTATCCTGCAGTGTGTAATTGGTGTGTGTATTCTGCAGTGTGTATTTGGTGTGTGTATTCTGCAGTGTGTAATTGGTGTGTGTATCCTGCAGTGTGTATTTGGTGTGTGTATCCTGCAGTGTGTATTTGGTGTGTGTATCCTGCAGTGTGTATTTGGTGTGTGTATCCTGCAGTGTGTATTTGGTGTGTGTATCCTGCAGTGTGTATTTGGTGTGTGTATCCTGCAGTGTGTATTTGGCGTGTGTATCCTGCAGTGTGTATTCGGCGTGTGTATTCTGCAGTGTGTATTTGGTGTGTGTATCCTGCAGTGTGTATTTGGTGTGTGTATCCTGCAGTGTGTATTTGGTGTGTGTATCCTGCAGTGTGTATTTGGTGTGTATTCTGCAGTGTGTAATTGGTGTGTGTATTCTGCAGTGTGTAATTGGTGTGTGTATTCTGCAGTGTGTAATTGGTGTGTGTATTCTGCAGTGTGTATTTGGTGTGTGTATTCTGCAGTGTGTATTTGGTGTGTGTATCCTGCAGTGTGTAATTGGTGTGTGTATTCTGCAGTGTGTAATTGGTGTGTGTATTCTGCAGTGTGTATTTGGTGTGTGTATTCTGCAGTGTGTATTTGGTGTGTGTATCCTGCAGTGTGTATTTGGTGTGTGTATCTTGCAGTGTGTATTCGGCGTGTATCCTTTCGTGTGTATTTGGTCTGTGTATCCTGCAGTGTGTAATTGGTGTGTGTATCCTGCAGTGTGTAATTGGTGTGTGTATCCTGCAGTGTGTAATTGGTGTGTGTATCCTGCGGTGTGTAATTGGTGTGTGTATCCTGCGGTGTGTATTTGGTGTGTGTATTCTGCGGTGTGTATTTGGTGTGTGTATTCTGCGGTGTGTATTTGGTGTGTGTATTCTGCAGTGTGTATTTGGTGTGTGTATCCTACAGTGTGTATTTGGTGTGTGTATCCTGCAGTGTGTAATTGGTGTGTGTATTCTGCAGTGTGTATTTGGTGTGTGTATTCTGCAGTGTGTATTTGGTGTGTGTATCCTGCAGTGTGTATTTGGTGTGTGTATTCTGCAGTGTGTATTTGGTGTGTGTATTCTGCAGTGTGTATTTGGTGTGTGTATCCTGCAGTGTGTAATTGGTGTGTGTATTCTGCAGTGTGTATTTGGTGTGTGTATCCTACAGTGTGTATTTGGTGTGTGTATCCTTCAGTGTGTATTTGGTGTGTGTATCCTGCAGTGTGTATTTGGTGTGTGTATCCTGCAGTGTGTAATTGGTGTGTGTATTCTGCGGTGTGTATTTGGTGTGTGTATCCTTCAGTGTGTATTTGGTGTGTGTATCCTGCAGTGTGTATTTGGTGTGTGTATCCTGCAGTGTGTAATTGGTGTGTGTATTCTGCAGTGTGTATTTGGTGTGTGTATTCTGCAGTGTGTATTTGGTGTGTGTATCCTGCAGTGTGTATTTGGTGTGTGTATCTTGCAGTGTGTATTCGGCGTGTATCCTTTCGTGTGTATTTGGTCTGTGTATCCTGCAGTGTGTAATTGGTGTGTGTATCCTGCAGTGTGTAATTGGTGTGTGTATCCTGCAGTGTGTAATTGGTGTGTGTATCCTGCGGTGTGTAATTGGTGTGTGTATCCTGCGGTGTGTATTTGGTGTGTGTATTCTGCGGTGTGTATTTGGTGTGTGTATTCTGCGGTGTGTATTTGGTGTGTGTATTCTGCAGTGTGTATTTGGTGTGTGTATCCTACAGTGTGTATTTGGTGTGTGTATCCTGCAGTGTGTAATTGGTGTGTGTATTCTGCAGTGTGTATTTGGTGTGTGTATTCTGCAGTGTGTATTTGGTGTGTGTATCCTGCAGTGTGTATTTGGTGTGTGTATTCTGCAGTGTGTATTTGGTGTGTGTATTCTGCAGTGTGTATTTGGTGTGTGTATCCTGCAGTGTGTAATTGGTGTGTGTATTCTGCAGTGTGTATTTGGTGTGTGTATCCTACAGTGTGTATTTGGTGTGTGTATCCTTCAGTGTGTATTTGGTGTGTGTATCCTGCAGTGTGTATTTGGTGTGTGTATCCTGCAGTGTGTAATTGGTGTGTGTATTCTGCGGTGTGTATTTGGTGTGTGTATCCTTCAGTGTGTATTTGGTGTGTGTATCCTGCAGTGTGTATTTGGTGTGTGTATCCTGCAGTGTGTAATTGGTGTGTGTATCCTGCAGTGTGTAATTGGTGTGTGTATTCTGCGGTGTGTATTTGGTGTGTGTATCCTTCAGTGTGTATTTGGTGTGTGTATCCTGCAGTGTGTATTTGGTGTGTGTATCCTGCAGTGTGTAATTGGTGTGTGTATTCTGCAGTGTGTATTTGGTGTGTGTATTCTGCAGTGTGTATTTGGTGTGTGTATCCTGCAGTGTGTAATTGGTGTGTGTATTCTGCAGTGTGTATTTGGTGTGTGTATTCTGCAGTGTGTATTTGGTGTGTGTATTCTGCAGTGTGTATTTGGTGTGTGTATCCTGCAGTGTGTATTTGGTGTGTGTATTCTGCAGTGTGTATTTGGTGTGTGTATTCTGCAGTGTGTATTTGGTGTGTGTATCCTGCAGTGTGTATTTGGTGTGTGTATCCTGCAGTGTGTAATTGGTGTGTGTATTCTGCAGTGTGTATTTGGTGTGTGTATCCTGCAGTGTGTATTTGGTGTGTGTATCCTGCAGTGTGTATTTGGTGTGTGTATTCTGCAGTGTGTATTTGGTGTGTGTATTCTGCAGTGTGTAATTGGTGTGTGTATCCTGCAGTGTGTAATTGGTGTGTGTATCCTGCGGTGTGTAATTGGTGTGTGTATCCTGCGGTGTGTATTTGGTGTGTGTATTCTGCGGTGTGTATTTGGTGTGTGTATTCTACGGTGTGTATTTGGTGTGTGTATCCTGCAGTGTGTATTTGGTGTGTGTATTCTACAGTGTGTATTTGGTGTGTGTATCCTGCAGTGTGTAGTTGGTGTGTGTATTCTGCAGTGTGTAATTGGTGTGTGTATCCTGCAGTGTGTATTTGGTGTGTATATCCTGCAGTGTGTAATTGGTGTGTGTATTCTGCAGTGTGTATTTGGTGTGTGTATCCTGCAGTGTGTAATTGGTGTGTGTATCCTGCAGTGTGTATTTGGTGTGTATATCCTGCAGTGTGTATTTGGTGTGTGTATCCTGCAGTGTGTATTTGGAGTGTGTATCCTACAGTGTGTATTGGAGTGTGTATCCTACAGTGTGTAATTGGTGTGTGTATTCTGCAGTGTGTATTTGGTGTGTGTATTCTGCAGTGTGTATTTGGTGTGTGTATCCTACAGTGTGTATTTGGTGTGTGTATCCTGCAGTGTGTATTTGGTGTGTGTATCCTGCAGTGTGTAATTGGTGTGTGTATCCTGCAGTGTGTATTGGAGTGTGTATCCTACAGTGTGTAATTGGTGTGTGTATCCTGCAGTGTGTAATTGGTGTGTGTATTCTGCAGTGTGTATTTGGTGTGTGTATCCTGCAGTGTGAATTTGGTGTGTGTATCCTGCAGTGTGTATTTGGTGTGTGTATTCTACAGTGTGTATTTGGTGTGTGTATCCTGCAGTGTGTATTTGGTGTGTGTATCCTGCAGTGTGTATTTGGTGTGTGTATCCTGCAGTGTGTAATTGGTGTGTGTATCCTGCAGTGTGTAATTGGTGTGTATATTCTGCAGTGTGTATTTGGTGTGTGTATCCTGCAGTGTGAATTTGGTGTGTGTATCCTGCAGTGTGTATTTGGTGTGTGTATTCTACAGTGTGTATTTGGTGTGTGTATCCTGCAGTGTGTATTTGGTGTGTGTATCCTGCAGTGTGTATTTGGTGTGTGTATCCTGCAGTGTGTAATTGGTGTGTGTATCCTGCAGTGTGTAATTGGTGTGTATATTCTGCAGTGTGTATTTGGTGTGTGTATCCTGCAGTGTGTAATTGGTGTGTGTATTCTGCAGTGTGTATTTGGTGTGTGTATCCTGCAGTGTGTATTTGGTGTGTGTATCCTGCAGTGTGTATTTGGTGTGTGTATCCTGCAGTGTGTATTTGGTGTGTGTATCCTACAGTGTGTAATTGGTGTGTGTATCCTGCAGTGTGTAATTGGTGTGTGTATCCTGCAGTGTGTATTTGGTGTGTGTATTCTACAGTGTGTATTTGGTGTGTGTATCCTGCAGTGTGTATTTGGTGTGTGTATCCTGCAGTGTGTATTTGGTGTGTATATCCTGCAGTGTGTAATTGGTGTGTGTATCCTGCAGTGTGTATTTGGTGTGTGTATTCTACAGTGTGTATTTGGTGTGTGTTTCCTGCAGTGTGTATTTGGTGTGTGTATTCTACAGTGTGTATTTGGTGTGTGTATCCTGCAGTGTGTATTTGGTGTGTGTATTCTGCAGTGTGTAATTGGTGTGTGTATCCTGCAGTGTGTATTTGGTGTGTATATCCTGCAGTGTGTAATTGGTGTGTGTATTCTGCAGTGTGTATTTGGTGTGTGTATCCTGCAGTGTGTAATTGGTGTGTGTATCCTGCAGTGTGTATTTGGTGTGTATATCCTGCAGTGTGTATTTGGTGTGTATATCCTGCAGTGTGTAATTGGTGTGTGTATCCTGCAGTGTGTATTTGGTGTGTGTATCCTGCAGTGTGTATTTGGTGTGTGTATTCTACAGTGTGTATTTGGTGTGTGTATCCTGCAGTGTGTATTTGGTGTGTGTATCCTGCAGTGTGTAATTGGTGTGTGTATTCTGCAGTGTGTATTTGGTGTGTGTATCCTGCAGTGTGTATTTGGTGTGTGTATCCTGCAGTGTGTAATTGGTGTGTGTATTCTGCAGTGTGTAATTGGTGTGTGTATCCTGCAGTGTGTATTTGGTGTGTGTATTCTGCAGTGTGTAATTGGTGTGTGTATCCTGCAGTGTGTATTTGGTGTGTATATCCTGCAGTGTGTAATTGGTGTGTGTATTCTGCAGTGTGTATTTGGTGTGTGTATTCTGCAGTGTGTAATTGGTGTGTGTATCCTGCAGTGTGTATTTGGTGTGTGTATCCTGCAGTGTGTATTTGGTGTGTGTATCCTGCAGTGTGTATTTGGTGTGTGTATCCTGCAGTGTGTATTTGGTGTGTGTATTCTGCAGTGTGTATTTGGTGTGTGTATCCTGCAGTGTGTATTTGGTGTGTGTATCCTGCAGTGTGTATTTGGTGTGTGTATCCTGCAGTGTGTATTTGGTGTGTGTATCCTGCAGTGTGTATTTGGTGTGTGTATCCTGCAGTGTGTAATTGGTGTGTGTATCCTGCAGTGTGTATTTGGTGTGTGTATCCTGCAGTGTGTATTTGGCGTGTGTATCCTGCAGTGTGTATTCGGCGTGTGTATTCTGCAGTGTGTATTTGGTGTGTGTATCCTGCAGTGTGTATTTGGTGTGTATTCTGCAGTGTGTAATTGGTGTGTGTATTCTGCAGTGTGTAATTGGTGTGTGTATTCTACAGTGTGTATTTGGTGTGTGTATCCTGCAGTGTGTAATTGGTGTGTGTATCCTGCAGTGTGTATTTGGTGTGTATTCTACAGTGTGTATTTGGTGTGTGTATCCTGCAGTGTGTAATTGGTGTGTGTATTCTGCAGTGTGTATTTGGTGTGTGTATCCTGCAGTGTGTAATTGGTGTGTGTATTCTGCAGTGTGTAATTGGTGTGTGTATTCTGCAGTGTGTATTTGGTGTGTGTATTCTGCAGTGTGTATTTGGTGTGTGTATCCTGCAGTGTGTATTTGGTGTGTGTATCTTGCAGTGTGTATTCGGCGTGTATCCTTTCGTGTGTATTTGGTCTGTGACAAAAGATACCTCGTGTTTAATGTGTTGGAAATCTTCATGGACCTGACCTCTTCACACTCTGAGATGAAGGCCGCTGGTGTAATTAATATTGTTGTCAAAGGACGTCATTTTTATTTTTCATTTTCATGCCTTCATGTTTTCCATAGTGTCTCTGTGTTTCCAGCAGCCGATTGGCTGGCAGAACAGGAAGTGGGCCTGGGCAGAGTGCCGCGACGTGTGATTGGCCCCTGCAGAGCTGATGATTAATGAGTCTGGGAAAAGGAGCAGGGGCCTCTGGGAAAACGGTCGCGCTGGGCTGGAGCGCTGTGTCAACACGAGGCCCGCCGTGAGCTGGGCTTATCTGCTGGAGTAAAGGCTAACATGATCTCATGTTCTCTTAAAGATGTGGTATTGTTGTGGAGAAAAAAGAAGCTGGTTTACGGGGACCACACCGAGCCTGACCTGGCTCTGCTGGAGGTTTATTTTTACCCGCTGACTTCATAATATCTGAACGTCATTTTAAATTACGCTTGATGGAAAATCCTTAACGCTGATTAAAGTTAGCCATCGTAAACCAGACGATTTTCTGCACCATAAGTTTTCTTCGCTTTGAGGAAATATTCATATGTCCCTCAGTGTAGCAGGAATTTTTATTAGAAATAATGTTTCTACTTCAGACACTGAATGACGTTCGCTAGCTTCATGTTTTTTGTCTCAATCATGCTCCATGCTTTTTTTTTTTTTAATTAATAACTGTTTATGAGGACGTTTTTGTGAAGGAGCCTTTAAGAGAAATAATGACTCACAATGTTATAGGAAAATATAGCAAAATAATCAGAAATAATGTTTTTATTCTTTTTTTAATTCCTCTTGCTCAACAACAACAACCAAATGATAGATAGATAGATAGATAGATAGATAGATAGATAGATAGATAGATAGAGATTGGGTGCCAATACTTTTTTATTGACAGATAGATAGATAGAGAGAGAGAGAGAGAGAGAGAGAGAGAGAGAGAGAGAGAGATTGGGTGTCAATACTTTTATAAGTTGATCAGATTGATAGATAGATAATTTGCCAGCGATTACATATTTGTATTTTTATCCATTTCCAGTTACACTGTATGTTGCGTAACCTCAGAGTCAGCAGTTAGTTCCTGTTCCCTCTCCAGCCTCTCTATTCTTTTTCTCTCATGAAGTTTATAAAAACAAACAGAGACACAGATCCAGATGTTTATTCTGACTGCTACAAAGGTCCGACACTGGAGACTCCTTCTATAAACGCTAAACACCTCTACACATCCCTGAGAACCAGCTGTTACTATAGAAACCATAAACCTAGGATGTCATGTCCAGTTGAATTACTGATGTCCAGAAGATCAGGATGGAGTTATATGTTTGACTTTGTTATGGGAGACTGGGATCCGGGGGCTTAAGGTTGGTTCCCAACCTCCTGCTCCACTAAAAGCTCTGGAATAATATTAGTGATGCTGTTTTTAAGACCAGGCTGTTTCTCCTCTCTCCACTCCACTCCAGTTCTCCCACATCACACACATGTGCATACAGGAATCTATAGAGTTGGAGAATCCGGAGAAATTGTTACTATGGTGATGAAAGTCTGTGGAGAAATCTGACATGTCCTTCAAAAAGTATCATTCTCTCCTGAGGATTAATGATGTTATAAATCTACAAAGGAACAGTCTGAGTTTGGTTCAATATAGTTCCTGGAGGAACCCACAGTATATACTGTATGCCTAAACATCACTATGAAGACCAAGCAGCTATGAAACAAAGTCCTGGAGAACGTTCTGGAAAAATAACTATCTGGAGTTTGATTACATATAGTTCCTGGAGGAACCTACATAATATACTGTATACCTAAACATTACAGTGACGCCCAAGGAGAACGTTCTGGAAAAGGATCAGTCTGTGTTTGGTTCAAGATCTTTCCTTTAGGAACTCACAGAATATACTGTATACCTAAACATCACCTTGAAAACCAAGCAGCTATGAAACCAAGTCCTGGAGAACGTTCTGGAAAAATAATGTTCTGGAGTTTGGATCAATATAGTTCCTGGAGGAACCCACAGAATATACATTGAGGTATATGAAGACCATAAAGACCAAGAAAAATGTTCTGGAAAAGCATCAGTCTGAGTTTGTTTGGAGAAAACAAAACAAAACAAAAATTCCCAAAGGTTGACTATAATGCTAAGCAGAATGAATCCCTTAGTAAAAAAAAAACAAATTGGAAAAAGATCACGAGCGACCTGAGGCACCAGAGCTGAGTTACTCGAGCACTCATCCAACCACTTTTATACTCTTATATTTCAATTTTTTCCCTTCTGTTTCATCTTTCCGTCTTATTTTATTGCAGATATGTGACGTTTAATCCCGAGTCCATTTCTGTTCCAAGCTGGTCCTAAAAAATGAGGAAAAGTTTAAAGGGATGCAAATACATATGCACTTAAATGTGTATGTACAGTAGAATAGAATATTCTGGATTCTCTGTATATACAGCTGCAGAAAAAATAATTTAATAGCACTGTGGAGTTGAGAAAAATAACTTCTATTAGCAGTTTAGACGAGCGTGTGCAGTATATTGTATGTATTTGGGGATTCATTTGTTTGTTCAGCTCAGTGTTCGATTCCCTCCGCTGGTTTATACAAAAAAGCTTTATACAATGTGATATAATTGCACATTGTGCGTTATTTCAAGCAGCAGGCTTCAGAGTCCTGAGGTTAAAAGCATATTGTCCACTGTGGGATTTTTGCGTGCCACTTCAATAGCCGTCGATGACACATTTAAAGCAGGATGTCGTCTCACTCGTTGCCCGCTATTCCCCAACCCGCAGACACAATACGAAGCCGCATTTATATCATCGGCTACATTAAAAACACACAACAATGCCTCCCTCATCGGTCTCATCGGACATGAAAAAATGCAGAGGTCAAAACAAGGCAGGATCCCTCGGTGGAATCAGTAACGGGTCAGTTCGGAGGAAAATGAAACAGCCGATTGTGTTTTGTTTTCGGCCTCGACTTCACAAACAGAGCCGGCTAACAAAGTGTCCTCTCTGAGCCACTTCCTTCCATTCTGATTGGCCTAATTGGGACCTGTTGACAGCAAATCCCATCCGAGCAGGAACCGGCCAATCAGAGGCCGCCGTCTGTCATCTCCACAGCACCGGACTTCCACAGAAGGACAAATGCTCGTTTTGTCTCCGTGACCCGAACGACCTTCCCATTTTATGAACATTTTAATCAACCTTTCGAACCCAAAATCCTCTTCATTTCGGAGATTCACGTGAACACATGACCCCGATGTCCTGATTATCGGGTTCCAACGTGCTCTATACTTCTTCTTCTTTTAAAAGGAAGTAGTTTAATCCTTTAGTGTGTGCTCTCCAAGACAGAGCAGAGCTCCAGTTGATTTGTGTGTTTTCATCCTTCTAAAAAGCCTGCCATGATGCCAAACCCCGAAACCCCTGATGCTAGACAAACTTAATACAATAACACCGATGTACAGTCGGGCCAGACGTCTGTGTCCATGACCAAGAACTGTTATTTTTTCCATCGGTTATGAAACTCTAGTACAAAACCCATTTTTTTCCCAGTTTTCCCAGGCCATGCCGTTCATTACCGAAGAATCCCATTCCAAAATTTTGTCTTTCACAGGATGAGAGTTCCATTAAAAGTCTGACAGGAAAATGGTGAGCAGTACTGACTTCCTGTTGTTTTTAAAAAATATCCTAGCCTTTATATATATATATATATATATATATATATATATATATATATATATATATATATATATATATATATATATATGTGTGTGTGTGTGTGTGTGTGTGTGTGTGTATACATATACAGCTCTGGAAAAAATAAGAGACCACCAATAATCAGTTTCTTATGTTTTTTTCTTCCAGGTTCGTGTATTGGTGAGATGAACAGTTTTGTTTCATTTTTTTGTGAACTGCTGACAATATTTCTCCTAAATTTAAAATATAACTATTGTTATTTAGATTGTATATTTAAAGGAAATGACAACAAATCAAAATAACCCAAGATCATGCAGTATTTGCAGCGCTTTAATAAGTCAAATAAAACAAAATGCAAATCATTTGTAAACAAATTGTGTTAATGCTTTAGCTAAATAACATTAAGAAATCAGTATTTGGTGGAATAACCCCGATCTGCATGTGTTTTGGCGTTTTTCACATTGCTGTTGGGGAACTTTATACCACTCTTTTTTCAAGAAAGCAAACAGCTCAGCTTTGCTTGATGGTTTGTGATCATCCATCTTCCTCTTGATGACATTCCAGAGGTTTTCAATAGGGTTCAAATCTGGAGATTGGGCAGTGGTCTCTTATTTTTTTCCAGAGCTGTATATATATATATATATATATATATAAATTCCATAATCAATTAAATAACATCCTTTCGTATAAAAAAAGAGGTTCCTTAGAGTTCTGTATAGAACCTGGAATAAAAACTCCTATATAGAACCCACAGAGAGCGATGTTCTAAATTTGATATTAAATTGGTTCTGTAATTAAAATGCTGTGTGGTGAAATGAGTGCCAGCACTTTTTGGAGTTTTGTCTATAAAGCTTTGAGATGTTTAGAAATGGTGTGGTTATGAAGGACATTTTAAGAAATGAATAAAGAGTTGATTAAATTTGTGAAATAATTGAAACTGAAATGATGAAACTTCAGAACGTGGGAGGAGCCTTGTTGGTTTCAATATTGTATACAGTATTTTTTTAGTAACATAATGTTATTTTGGTACTGGGTTTAAATTTGCTGTTTAAAGTTATGTACCACAGAACCTCAGCCCCCCTTACGAATTTTCACCTTTCGGCATACAAACTTTCGGCATGCAAACGAACCGAACCGAATGCTGGCTAAGTTGCGCGTACGTCCAGGAGCCGTTCGAAACTTTTAAACGTACAATGGCGTGTTTAAAATAAAATAAAATAAAATAAAATAAAATAAAATAAAATAAAAAATAAATAAATAAATAAATACATACTTAGAATTAGCTTAAAATGGAACACGCTTCAGGTTTACCATTGGAGGAAATAATCAGCTTCTGCATGTTAACAATTGCGCTGTGTTTATTCCTACAAATGAAGCAGAGCTTATGGAGTAAAGTATAGTAAAAAAAATAAAAACGCAAACTGAATTTACTTGACAAGTCCTCGAATGACTAATAGAGCCCTGGGCAGCTGTGGGCAGCACCATCTCATGTCTTTGTGTAGGTAAATAAGTGTTCCTGTGTACCACGTCTCTCACAAAACCCCCTCTAACAGGAGCTGTCATCAGGACGAGGCTGTGGCGAGGAGCGTGTCTCACAGATCCCATCAGGCTGTGTTTACCCGCCTCTGAAAGCCGACTACGGTTTTAAAGCTGCGAGTGTTTACCCCGAACACAGAGAGAGCCCAGACTTCAATGAGGAGGACCAGGTAAAGGTGGGACACACACGTAACCACAACAAGGTGTCCAGCGGGGCTGCTGCTCTTTGCACCTGAGGTTTAGTGCAATAAAGTGGAGAGTGATGACACACGCATTCACGCGTGTACAAAAAAACACGCGCCGTCCCTTCAATGGCGGCGCTGAGAGACATTGGCAGGTGAATTGTTCACCGGCGGATACAGTGTATCAACACCCGCCTTTTAACCGCTGCTCTTTTCTCTCGCTGTTTGACCATGTACTTATGAAATACGATACTTGTACAATACTTTTTTTCTCTCTCTCTCTTTTGTTAATTATTTTGTTCAACATTTAGGACTTTATCGCACGGCACACTGCCAGCTGCCGCTTTTATTTGCATACGTGCAATTAGAAACATAAGCGGTTTATCCAGTGAGACAAAAGCTGGCGGTTCGGGGTATTCAAAGCTGAAGCCGGTCCTGTGGTGAAGCTCAGTGTAAATGTTGCATAAGCTAGGCAGGTGTTTGATCTGTTTGTAAAAGGACAATGTAGCGTTTTGGACAACACGTCAATTGAATAGCCATGGCCCTCGAGTGAATTGTCAACGAACCGCGAGTGTGTTAGCTGCATGTGACGCACGCTGCTATTACACAATGAGCTTCAGCATTAAAAAAAGGGCCTGTAATTAAAGCTAAAAAAACAGCAACAATAACAACCAAAGGACAAGCAGATGCTCAGGGACCTGCTTCAGCTGTTTGGCTTGTTGTTTCCTGTCGTCCAACAGATGGCACTAATGCCTAATGACTCGCTTTCGTACGTGTCCATGCATGTCCGAGGAGCGATGGTCGAGCAGCGCCGGGGGGAAGGAGGTGGTGTGTGTTCAGTTTGGAGTGCAACTAGTGTGACTCAGCACTCAACATTGCAGCTATGCCCCAAGACTGCAAACACACACAAATACAAAGACACTTGGCTTACGGACACATAAATAAAGACAAAAGAGTGCGACAGCTTTAAAAAAAGAGAAAACTTTTCTCTACTTTCCTCGAGATTTTAGCTTCAGATTTTAGAAAGTTCAAGGTCTTTCTTAGATTGTAGCCCAACATTTAAAACCTAACACACAGACATGCACACACACACACACACACACACACACATGGTCTTCGGTCTTCACACACCCAGCATGAGAGACACCAAACAAGACCGTCTGTAGCATCAGTCCTGCTTTTAAGAGCTTCTTATTGCAGGTCATTAGATGTTAACTGTTAGAACAGCACTTGTATAAAGAAGGAGAAGGTGGAAGAGTGATTTATGTCTGATTTAGAGGAAATGAGGAAAGTTTAATCCTCTACAAGTCCAAGGTCGCGTGTAGATACAGAGAGAGAGAGAGAGAGACAGAGAGAGAGTGAGAGACAGAGAGAGGTGGAGAAAGCAAAGTGTGTGAGAGAAAATGACAGAGAGAGAGAGCAAGAGAGAGACAGACAGAGAGAGAGATAGAGAGAAAAAGAGAGAGAGAGTCAGAGAAAGAGGAAAGAGAGAGAATGACAGAGAGAGAGAGAGAGAGAGAGAGAGAGAGAGAGAGAGCAAGAGAGACACGGACATCAAGCTTTTCTACCCGGATTTAAAATATAATCCAGTATGGTCCTGTAAAACATTTTTGAAACCGTTCGGCGCATGAAGCCGAGTCTCTGAGGTGAGTCGTGACAGACAGGAAGGAGAGATGTCGACTTTGTTTCCCGCTCTGTCTCAGTGACACATGCCAGAAGCATTCCTGCAGGAACAGCACGGGCCACTCCAGTGCTCTTGATGCCTTCAGCCTGCACTAACTTCTGAGCATCAGTTAAAGACCATGGCTCCAGTTTAGACCATGGCCAGGTTTAAGAGGGGTATTAGGCCATGTCAAAACAAATTACAGCCCTCTATTGTGTTCTTCTAGTCCACCGTCACTCAACATGAGTGGCAGAAATACTGCCATTTATAAAAATGCACAAGTTTTCAGAACATTTCCTGTAACAGCAGAATAGCGACTAGTCGAGCTGATCCGCTGCATCAATTTATCAGCATGGATGCAATGATGTCAATTAAACTGTCAATTAAGCCTCCGGTGTCAGGGCTTATTTATAAGGGCTCTAAAACCTCTAGCTGTTATCACAGGAACTTTGTTTCACAACATTACAGAAAACCATACAGTATATGGAAAAAAAAAAAAATATATATATATATATATATATATATATATATATATATATATATATATATATATATATATATATATATATGATGTCCTGTAAATGCAAACGATGCAGCATAAATAAATAAATAAATAAATAAATAATACCACAAATAAAGTGAACCTGTTGTGGTGGTAGAGGAATAGTACCATTCAAACCATGCTGTTATTGGAAAATAATCATCTTCAGGTTCACACCATCCTGCCGTTGATTATTTTCCTATAACTGCACAGCACCATGCCTTTATACACACATTGTATAACTGTTAACATGTCAAACTCGCATGCAAGGCTGCATTTTAAAAGCTCGGGGTGTGTTGGAGGTATTCGGAAACATAACGTCGGGGTAGGAACGTGGAAGGTGGTAGGAGAGCCTGCAGGGCTGTAACCTGAGAAGGGGGTAGCCATGTGCCCTGAGGTTTTGGGAGACATGTGATTGCATGGTTTCAGGTATGCGTGGCTCTCAGAACACTGCTGCTGCGTTAGATCAAGAGCTATTGTTACCCTTCAGAGTGGAGAAGTCGGGTTTAGAATAAATGCACTATTTCACATCGGGGTCAGTTTTCTGAAATCATCGGAAATCATACTCAAGTTGCTTTCAAGTGGTCTTCACAAGATTCATGCAGAAGATTAAAACAAGTCCATGTTATGAAGGAGTTTTACGAGCAAATGAATGTTTGTTTAAGGGCTCGGCATACATGATGTAAGCAAAGGTTGTGGGAAAACAAAACCAGCTTTGCCAGGCTTACCAGCTTGGCAACTCGAGTCATATCAGCCAACTCATCAGAACTCTGAAACACATTCTTGATCATTTAATTTGTTTGTCCAGAATTTGATCTGCTAGCATACACATGAGACAGCGAGCTAAACCTCTACCTGAGGTCCATTTTCAACTTAAATATGTCACATTGTTTGTGGAAGCCAGCCACACAACAACATCATCATTGTCTCCATAAAAATATTCACAGGTCTTAATGATGGCCTTTTGCTTAGAAAATGATGATTTAAGGTAGCAGATTATATAAAAATCTGTCTCACAAGGCTAATAACAGTGTTGATTTTTTTGTACCTTCACAATACTATGTACTATGAAGACGATTATTATTAATGGAGCTGTTACCGTAACCGAGTTAGTTAAACCAGACAGCCGAAAAGCACTATGCTTATTTAGATGATCTCCAGGGAGCTGTTAGTGGCCTGGCGCTGGCCTTTAGTGCTCTTTTTGGTGGTCAGATCAACAGGCCAACCCCAGCTTTCCGCTATCAGCCAGGTCTTATCTGCTGTCAGCAGCTTCGGGGGGTTGATTCTGCTTTTAAAATACCGCTGCTTTCTATCCTCGTGATAGTCCTCGGACTAGATTCTGGCACAAGCAGCAGTGTGTTTCGATTTAAATGCGAATTATATCATCATGCTAGTTGTCAAATATATTTATCATTTGTACGCTAGGTGAAGTTGTCCTGCTACAAAGACCTCACTATAATCACTCGACAGCAGTGTTTTTCTTTGCACAACCCCGTATTTGGTTCCTTTATCAGAATCAACTCCAACTCCGTTTTATCCCACGAAACAGCAGAAGCTCCTTCACACCCTTTATCCAATTCCATACCAACTAAATCCCAAAAGGAAATCCCAGAAATACCCGACTGTTAGCGTTGGCATGTCATAGCTGTGTGGAAGTGTTGGGAGGTTTTTCATCAATTCACACTAGATCATTAATTTGTTTATCAGCTCTTTTTATAGAAATCCAGTGAACATCAGTGTGAAGGTGTGCGCTGGTGAATGCTGGTGTTTGCCGACAAACATTGCCAACGATGTTGGTTTAGTCATTGTATAAGAACCTTCAAAAAAGCCCTCGGCACTTCTGGTGTTGAGGGAGAAGCAGGATTGAAGAGATGAGTCATTAGCGGTAGCTTTTGCTAAGACTTAGGAACATGGTTGAAGGGGAATACCTGTCATTGCCACAGGCTTGACTCGGCAAGAGCCGGTTTGAGTGTGTGGGTGTCAAACAAATTGGGGCAAATCAGCACAATGACAGACGAAGCGCTGTGATAGCATTTTTTCGTTGAAAAACATGAGCAACAGTTTTTTAAATGAGGGTTTAAGTGGCTTTACCCTTATTTTACCTCCTGCCTTCTTGTTTTTGCTCCAATCTAATAAGATAATTAGATCAAACATGCCTTAATATTACACCCACATTTGGAACAAGCATTATTTATTTTTATTTTAATTTCCAGAAATAGAAGTGGCCTGGTGTAATGAAAGGATTAGCCAAAAAAATTCTTGCACCAGGATTTTCAGTCTCTTGAGCTTAATGCAGAGTTGTTGTTTTTGATATATTTGTGAACCAGTACCAGGCTTCAGAACCACTGTAGTAACACTTATTAACCAATGCTAGGATCAAGAAGCACTAAGATGGCATCATCGAGCAGTACTGAGATTTCAAACCACTGGGATTACACTACCAACTAGAACTGGTATCGAGAACCACTGGGATGAACAATATTAAGCAGTTCGGGGATTGAGAACAACTGGAATAAGACTATTAACCATTTGTGGGATTGGGAACCACTAGGATAACACTATTAACAACTTCTGGGATGAGAACCATTGGGATAACACTATTAGCAACTTCTGGGATTAAGTACTGCCCAGGATAACACTGTCTACCAAGACTGGGAATAGGGACCACTGGGTTGACACTGTCTACCAGTACTGTGATTGAAAACAACTGGGATAACACAATCTGCCAGTACTGGGATTGAGACCCACTAGAATAACACTGTCTACCAGGACTGGGAATAAGAACCACTGAGATGACACTGTCTACAAGTACTGGGATTGAGAATCACTGGCACAATGGAATCAACTGGTACTGGAGATGAGATCCACTGGAATAACACTATCAACCAGTACTGAAATTGATAATTACTGGGATACCAACAAGCCCAAAAGTGATGTAATGGGTCTTTATTTTATCCTGATTTAACCAAGGAGTTAATATGGCTGAATGGACTGGGAGCACTAGGTCCTCTGGGATGTATGGACCATAGGCCTCTAAGCTTGTGACAGGTGTCTTTCAAAAACACCGCCCTAGACGTGAAGTGATTCCCTCAGGGATTCCTAGCAGGGTCTTATTACATGCCTCTATCCCCCAAAATCTCTTTGCTATGTTAATAACTCTTTGGTAGCTTTCCTGAAAGTGATACAGAGGTCAAATTTTGCAGCTTGTAAATGACAGACAATTAGGAAATTCTGATTCCTATCATGTGATGTATCAAAATACTATCTATATAACCATATAATCTGCTGGTGCTTCTGAAACCTTTTGCTCCACAAAAGAAAACCAGGAATACATAGCTGTTGTACAGAGTTCCTTATGAGCTCAAAACATCTAGCTCCCATTAAAAATTCCCGAAATCTTCATAGGCCTCCCGAATCAACATCCTTTCCCTAACCCAGACATTTGACATCCAGGGACAGATGCATTTGTTCCTGCCCCTCTTTGCACCTGTGAGGCCCTGAAACCAAATCTCTAAGTCCAATCATGTGCCACCCCAGTTTATAATATGGCCATCTACTTCGGGCTGCACTGAGTTGCCCTGGAGACCAAATGTTTTGAGGCGGCACTTTTATTTTCCAGCTGGAGCTGCATCAGTAAGAAGCATTCAGATCCATCCGCCATGCTGCAGCGGGAGGCCCTGCCAGCTGCACCGTACATAGACTTTTTGGTGTATTTGCAGATTTGTTTTCTCCTTTATACTCCTTAGTTTTATGCTTGATATTCTACTCTTTTTTTCCTTCGCAGGCTGTTCTTACACTACACCTTTTTCACGTTTTCTCCCTGCTTTGGGCTGTGTCTGCTTCCCCTACCACATTAGCTTTCTTTTCCTAATTTTTTTTACCAGGCTCATGCCATTCCCATCCATCTCAACGTCTGCCCAGTGGTAAGCTGCAGCCGGGCCTGTGTTCTGTGGCTAACCAGAGAGATGATTGATCTCAGCTGAGAAGCAACTGGCTGTATTAACCGCTGGGATGTGTGATAAAAGGCTGATGCTTTGCTGCCTGGCTCAGCTAGAGGCCCGGCGGTGGGGATGAGCCTACTGAAAGCTTTAGTCCAACCCTGCTGGGCTTAAAAACAGACAAGGCCGATCTCCAGGAGAGCTTCAAAGGCCTGTGTGGACAAATTATGATGACGAATCACAGAGAAGTTAACCGAAACAGTATCAATCCTATCCATCATGGTACAGCAAGGATAACGATGGGAGAAGGCTTGCATGAGGTTTTTGTGTGATCTTGCTCCTTTGCTAAGGAAATATGAAATATGACTCGAGATCACAGCACAGCCACCACCGCACAGCCACCAGCTTGCCCCAAATCATAACATCCTGTTTATATTGTTAAGAAAAAATAAACAGTCATAAAGGTCATAGCTGGATTTTAATCAATTGCAGCTTTAAAATGCATTCCAGCGCTTTTCAGAGTTGATGTAGTGCGTTGAGTTCTGATGATGAACTACTCTATAGTTCTTCTATTTCAAATATTACTTTACAGTTTGGAACAGAAGAAGTGTGAAAACTTGGGGGTTGGGGAGGTGGGGGGGTGGCTGTTGGTCAGAAGAGAATTGTAAATGGGGGGTTCCCCCACAAAGCTGAATAGAATGGGATGGTGGATCATTAAAATGGGTTCCCCACAAAGCCGAGAGGAAAAAAGAAGAAATAAATTGGAATATACTCTGTATAGCAAAGAAGATGAGGTCAGAGGGAAATGAATCCCTCCATTAGTGAAGATATGAGAGAAAGCAGCTGTTGGTTGAGCCCATGGCAGGTCACAGCTGTGTGGGAGACTTGGACTGAGCTACACTGTAACCAGGACCACTTACAACCAGCAAAATATAGTTGGTGGCATACGGTCAATAAGGTCAAAACCTAGGCAGAACCAAAAGGTGAAACCAATAATGAACTAACCACAACAAAGCTTTGCTCAGAATGGCCATGTCAAATGTAGCAATTAGCCCGGAGTGAACTAGCCAGAATTAGGGTAAAACCAGAAAGAAACTGAGCTTGATCACTAGGATTGGTCTATTTTTGGGGTTCTAAGTTCTAAGTCCTTCCATATACAATGCTGTGCCAGTATAACAACCCTATCAGAATGGACAAAATGATATTGGGATATTCTCACCCAACATGGGCTCAACAGAATGGATGACAATACTGATGGCTCAATATTCATATTTCAATACTGGCCAAATGTCAGTTTGCACCCTGGGTAGAATCAGTGCTTAAAAATAGTTGAACCATCACTAGATCAGATAAGAACTAGAACATATCAAGGGTTGAATCAGGTCTTATATTGGACTGGACTTGTTTCACCTTGGCTTTAAAACAATAGTGATAATAAAGTTGCAACAAGATTGAACTGGACTAGCTCTTTGGAGGAAAGCAGGAGGGTAAAATAGTCAAATATGTGATGACATTCACTATAAGGGTGCCAGGAGAAGGAATAGAGGCAGCTTGCCTGACTCCATCCTGACCCGATTCATAGTAGCACTGTGTGTCAGAAAGAGCGCCAGACTCCCGGTCAATCTTCCACAAAGCTATAGAATCAGATATTCTCATGGGTCATTACACTGCCGATTTGCCTGCTGTATAAAACGTGTTTATCTCATAACTTGTCCATGAGTAAGTCTTGGAAAACTCAATACACCGAGGTGTCAGTTTGCCTCATGAAAGTTCACCATGTGTCACGCTGCAAGCGTCCAACAGCAGCACCACTCAGAGAAACATTACAGATTTCTTACAGCGATCAGGGGGGTCTAACATGGGCGCAGCACCCCGGATCATGTTCCCTGCACAAGGCTGGGGTGAAGAAAGCAGACAGAACATCAAGCTTTTTACAGCTATTTAATTCCATTGTGGCATGTCAGCATGCATGCTGGCACCAGGGGCTTTTTATTGCCTTCTTATCTAACCACGTTTATGAAGTCGCTCTGCAGACATAGAATCCTTATATGCTTTCGATTTGGTTGAACCGGTTTTGCCTGGTTTTGACACTTTAACAATAAAAAGTATTGCAAAGTGTTTTGCAGAAAATTGAAATGTAAATTTAGATCCCTTTGAGAGGTACCTGACTCAAACAGGAACCTATAGTCTTTTGGATAGTAAAATTGATAGAGTATACAGGTGTAAAAGAATAAAGACAACATACGTGTGTTGGAAAGATATTGAACAAGATCTTTTTGGGGGGGGGTGAGCAAGCATAAAGCAGCCTTTATTACAGCAACGGTTCTTAGGAGGTACAAATCCACTGTATCCAGTAGAGTTGTTGCGGTTCTCAGTCTGTCATGGTGAATGAGTGGGCAATTACTGCACCACAGACTTCTGTCCACTAAGGTCCTTAATTCAGTAGTTCTTATTCCTGTTGGGTTAAGTTGTCTTTATTTGTCACATATACATTTCATTCTTTGCGTATCCCATCCTTAGGGGTTGAGGTCAGAGCGCAGGGTCAGCCATGATATAGCACCCCTGGAGCAGGGTGGGTCTTGCTTGCTCAAGGGCCCAACAGTGGCAGCTTGGCAGTGCTGGGGCATGAACCCTGATCTACCAGTCAATGACCCAGAGCCTTAACCACTTGAGCTACTTCCGGGTTTGACTGCAACTCCCCTAAAATGAAAATTCTGGACTTCTCCTAAATCACACATGCTATTATGCCACTAGTTATGTGTTTTTAAATGGTTAAAGAATACCTTGATTCTTTGGAAATGTTATATTTTGGGGATAAAATTTATATCTTGGGGATAAACAACTCTTAGCAAGAGAATATAATTAATGTTAAAGCTAAACACTGAAAAATCAAAAACACTACCATGCTAGCACAAGGAACCTTGTACTTGCAAGGTATAGGAAAAAAGTGGATGACTATATGGCAATGCAAGTCCATTTACAAAAAAAGTAAAACCTTTAAAAGTGTCCTGGACATCCAGAGAAAGCTTTACAGCGCCATTGACCTGGCACTTACATTATATTAGCTATATCTTTGTCACACAATTTCAACACTGAGTCTAAAAACTGTAATCTACTTGTAGCCAAGTGTACCGCTAATGAAACACTTCAGTCGTGAGAACCGAGTCGCATTACCGGATCCGTTCCAAACCTTAAAGCCGGTGTGTCAGGGCATCAGCAGCAGCGAGCCGGAGTCCTGGACCAGCATGTCAGAGCTAACAGTACACGCCTTTATACGAACTGACAGCTTCCTCCTCTTTCTTCAGCCAGAGCCCTGATTTTTCAAGTGCTCGTCCTAACTCATGACAGATGACAAATTGCCAATAACCCTTTTCAAACTCGGTCCCAACTAAAACAGTGCACAAGGAGATTTTTCTTAAGTGTATAATCCTGTTACTATCAAAACCTCACACACATATTATTGCCTGGCACGATCCCCTGTGTGACTTCATATCCTGTCCTTCATCAGAACGCAAACACTGCACAACAGCAAGACAACGTAATCGCTTCCTCCTTTGCAAAATAAGGGCAGAATTAAGACTAATGCATGTCCCAGGTTTAAAAGCGTGTGCACTGTACTACCAGGTGATGACACGAGCGGCAGGTACGAGCAGTGCTCGGGGTTGGGAGTGATGATGTATGGGAGTGTTTGACATTATTACTATGCTGATGACTTCTGCTGAAGGGTTTTAGTGGCTCTAGTGTTGGTACAAGTCCTGGAAGTGCTCTGAGATGATGGCTGCTGAGATGAACGGTACAAGTGGCCTACTTTGGTCAGACAGATCTGATCATCTGCTGAAAGCGTCAGCTAAAAATAGCCTCCGTTATTGCACTGGATACAAATGGTTTCCTTTCTAAATCATTTTCAGGAGTGAGAAAGGTGGAAGCAATGAAAATGAAGTTAGTTTGGGATAAAATTCCAAGTTAAGATACTCACAATTAAGTGACTATGTTTTTGTTTTGTCCATGTTAGACTGACCACAACTGTATAACTGTCAAGAGTTAAAGCGTCTTTATATACAGATTATTAATTTTAAAACCTTTATTTATTTTATGTCAGGCAGATTTCTTATTTAATCCAAAAAATATCCATAAATGAAGACTAATTACACGAGCTGTTCATTTAGGAAAAAAGTAATGGCACCCTATACAAGGATTAGGTGTTAGCTTGTATCTATGGTAGCTTTAACTGTGTGGCTGGAAGTTTTAGCTTAAACGTAAATGATGTTCAACAAAATTAGCAAAGCTTTTAGGAATGTTTAGTTCAATTTGGCTTAACTAAAATATCAGTGATGGAGCAGAATGTGTGTCATTTCTGTCCAGGATCAATTAGCTAGAAAATCAGTAGCATGGTCACATGCTTTGTTTTCTCTTCCGAGTGATGCATTATGATGGATGGACGACTTGCTCTTCTCTCTCAATCGAAGCCTTTCAAGTGACTTTTCTTAACAGGTAACATAAACCAGTTTCTCTCCCTGTCTATCTGTCTATCTCTCTCTCTTTCTCTTCTTCTTCTTTTCTCCCTCCTTTCTTCTGTCTTGGCAGGAATTCTCACTTCTTCTCTCTAATCCTTCTCTCCTGTGTGCCTCTTGCAGTTTATGACAGCGACCTGACAGCTCTAAGCCCTGTCAAAATACCAGCCAACCCCAGCCCAATGCACACACACACACACACACAAACACATATACACACACACATGCACGCTTGGCCAGCCATGGCACCCTGCCAGCAGACACCCAGCCGGGCGATGACGGGACATGCTGTTTTATGAGTTTTCAATAGAGTGACTGATGGAGCTTACTGAATCAATTCAGGCTGCTCTGAAAGAGTGAGCGAGAGAGAGAGAGAGAGAGAGAGAGAGAGAGGCGAAAAGAGAGAGATATACAGATGGTATGTAATTGTGTGCAGTGTGTATGAAACAAACCAACGTTCCAAGAGCAGGATTTGAGTTATGTTTAATGTTATGAAACACGAAAGCAAAAGATTAAAGCTATACTCAAGGCTTTGACTGAAGTTGCTGGAAAATATGACAGCATCTTTGATTTATTCCTTCTGAATGCTTTTCAGACGCCCCCCCCCCCCCCCGTTCCCCTTCACCCTTTTTGTATGTCAAAATCCAGGCAGCTTTACTTCTTCTTTTGCCCTCGAACAGGTGCTGTGACTTCTATAGCAATGTGACATACACCAAATGTTCCAGGTTTATTTCTGCATTAAGTCCTAATTCCGTTTACGATGGTTTTTTACAGTAGGCGTGTTAGTCCTGCAATTACGCTCTTTAAAATGGCATTAAAATATCAACCGGAATGTGCCCAGGAATTTAGATTGTCATAGTGTCCAGATAAACTATGGAAAATTCTTCACAGAGTATATATATATATATATACTTGTAATTTGTAATTAAAATCGTATTTATTTATTTTAATTTATTTACACATTATATATATATATATATATATATATATATATATATATATATATATATATATATATATATATATATATATAATATATATATATTAGGTTAGGTGGGGGATAACAAAAATAATTAAATAAATAAAAATAAAATAAATTTCCACCTATATTTATATATATATATATATATATATATATTTAAATAGAATATTTATCACTGTCACTTTTTGGGGGGCTTAAAGACAAGTAAAATAGCTGTCAAAGGCATGATCACATTACTGCATTTTTATTCAGTACCAACTGCATTTCATTCAGTACCTACTGTATTTGATTTAGTGTCTACTGCACTTGATTCAGTACCACCTGCATTTGATTCAGTACCTACTGTATTTGATTCAGTACCTACTGTATTTGATTTAGTGTCTACTGTATTTGATTTAGTGTCTACTGCACTTGATTCAGTACCACCTGCATTTGATTCAGTACCTACTGTATTTGATTCAGTACCTACTGTATTTGATTTAGTGTCTACTGTATTTGATTTAGTGTCTACTGCATTTGATTCAGTACCACCTGCATTTGATTCAGTACCTACTGTATTTGATTCAGTACCTACTGTATTTGCTTTAGCACCTACTGCATTTTATTCATTACCTGCTGCACTTGATTTAGTACCTACTGCACATAATCTAGTACCTACTGTATTAGATTCAGTACCTACTGCACATAATTTAGTACCTAAATTAAAGATAAAGATAAAGATAAAGTTTGGCTTTATCTCTATGTTATAGCTCTATGTTTGTCTGCATCACTGTACTTTGTCTTTGTTATGTGGAGCACCTTTGGTCTAGGAGGAACGTTGTTTCATTTCACTGTGTACTGCATCAGCTATATATGGTTGAAGTGACAATAAAGCTTCTTTGACTTTGACCTACTGTATTTGATTCAGTACCTACTGCATTTATTTCAGTACCTACTGCATTTATTTCAGTACCTACTGCATTTTATTCATTGCCTGCTGCACTTGATTCAGTACCTACTGCACATGACTCAGTACCTACTGCATTCAATTCATGACCATCTGCACATAATTCAGTACCTACTATATTCAATTCAGTACCTACTGCACATAATTTAGCACCTAATGTATTTGATTCAGTACCTACTACATTTAATTCAGTACCTACTGCATTCGATTCAGTACCTACAGCATTTGATTCAGTACCTACTGCATTCGATTCATTACCTACTGCATTCGATTCAGTACCTATTGCATTTGCTTTAGTACCTACTGCATTTTATTCATTGCCTGCTGCACTTGATTCAGTACCTACTGCACATGACTCAGTACCTACTGCATTCAATTCAAGACCAACTGCACACAATTCAGTACCTAATGTATTCAATTCAGTACCTACAGCATTTAATTCAGTACCTACTGCACATAATTTAGTACCAACTGCATTTGATTCAGTGCCTACTATGTTTGATTCAGCACCTACTGCATTTGATTCAGTACATACTGTATTTGATTTAGTGTCTACTGCACTTGATTCAGTACCACCTGCATTTGATTCAGTGCCAAGTGTATTTGATTCAGTACCTACTACCTTCGAAACATGACTTGCTCTATTTGAATCTTTACTTTCTCCATTTGATTCAGTACCTACTGTATTCCTGTTACCGTGCTCTGACACTGGAGACTATAAATGTTAAATAAACATCTCCTTATGGAAAACTTCACCATATTTACCACTGCACATGTTTTAATCCGTTTATGTGAAGCAGCATAACTGAAAAGTCCTTGTCGATGAGCTGTTACTATGGAAACGATAATGAAATAATAGAGTTATCTTTGAATCAAGAATGTTAGATTTAATTGGAGTCTGAAAGCACTGTCATATACATTATATACAATTTTTTTTACGAAAATTTACTGATTTAATGCTATAGTGAGTCTAATATATATATCAGTATATATCATGCCTGTGTATTTGGGATTACAATAAGGACATAAAAAGTAAGAAATAAGTAAGATAAGACTCCATTCTCTCTGCTGAAAGGTCATGAAAAATGAGCATTTCTGTCCTGAGCGATCCTGCCATTATTCATGTGGAAAAGCTTTGCGGCTTAGCTGGCAAACACGCTAACATGGCCTAGATTTAGCGAGTACAGTCTGTCTGTGTTTATTTACAGAGCGAGCAGCTGCCAAGGACTCGACAATCCTGCAGCGGTACTTTTCAAATAGCCCTGGATCTCAGGTATGCTGACCTGAAAACGGCAAAAAAAATCCATCACACCGCCATGGGTGATTAAGAAAACACAGAACCGAGAGTAAACTAGGTCCGTTTTTCCCTCCATCACTTGTTTGGGCATCAAAGCCTTTACCGTTCTGAGTTCTTACAGGGTTTTTTTATGTTCCTCTTCTCCTTCAGTTACGTATTTGTGTAAAAGGTGAAAGAGCTGTGTGGTGAGAGACAGCATGCAGGCCCGGATGATGAATGGAAGGATGGAAGATTGGAAATGGTCTGGAAAACCGGTGCAGGTACGAGGTGTGGAACAACCTTCCCAGCATACACCAGTTTATAAACAAATCTCCAAAATTCAAAAATCTATAGCTGTGTCCAAAATGGTGTCCAAATCCCTGCTCCCTATCCCCTATTCTCTAATCACTATTCCCTATCCCCTATTCTCTAATCACTATTCCCTATCCCCTATTAACTATTCACTTATCATACCAATCAGTAAAAGGTTCACTGTAATACTCAGTGCAGCGACTACCAATGAGAGAGAAGACAGTAGAGCGCATGATTCATGATAAAGAGCTCACTCTGCCTCTGGTTCATCTTGTGCGATTTGGAACGATATAAAACACTGCTGAATTTTACACACAAACACCAAATCTCTCTCCAGAAAACGGATTTATTGTCAAAAGTAGAATACTATTCGTGCCACCCTGATAAACATTATCACTATGGCAACCAGTACCAGGGACAACTTCAGACCAGCAGCGTTAAAATCACTGTATGTGTGTAACGCTAATCAGATACAAAAACCTAAGAAATAATCAAATGTAAAAAAAAAAGGTCATGAATAATGGGAATTCTGATGAGATTCTATTATAAATGTGATTATACACTATACTGTATGCTGTATATACACTATATTGCCAAAAGTATTTGCTCACCTGCCTTGACTCGCATATGAACTTAAGTGACATCCCATTCCTAATCCATAGGGTTCAATATGACGTCGGTCCACCCTTTGCAGCTATAACAGCTTCAACTCTTCTGGGAAGGCTGTCCACAAGGTTTAGGAGTGTGTTTATGGGAATTTTCGACCATTCTTCCAGAAGCGCATTTGTGAGGTCACACACTGATGTTGGACGAGAAGGCCTGGCTCTCAGTCTCCGCTCTAATTCATCCCAAAGGTGTTCTATGGGGTTGAGGTCAGGACTCTGTGCAGGCCAGTCAAGTTCCTCCACACCAGACTCTGTCATCCATGTCTTTATGGACCTTGCTTTGTGCACTGGTGCACAGTCATGTTGGAAGAGGAAGGGGCCAGCTCCAAACTGTTCCCACAAAGTTGGGAGCATGGAATTGTCCAAAATGTCTTGGTATGCTGAAGCATTCAGAGTTCCTTTCACTGGAACTAAGGGGCCAAGCCCAGCTCCTGAAAAACAACCCCACACCATAATCCCCCTCCACCAAACTTTACACTTGGCACAATGCAGTCAGACAAGTACCGTTCTCCTGGCAACCGCCAAACCCAGACTCGTCCATCAGATTGCCAGATGGAGAAGCGTGATTCGTCACTCCAGAGAACGCGTCGCCACTGGACCCTAGAGCAGTGGAGACGCGTTCTCTGGAGTGACTCTTCTCATTTGTGCTTTACACCACTGCATCCGACGCTTTGCATTGCACTTGGTGATGTATGGCTTGGATGCAGCTGCTCGGCCATGAAACCCATTCCATGAAGCTCTCTGCGCACTGTTCTTGAGCTAATCTGAAGGCCACATGAAGTTTGGAGGTCTGTAGTGATTGACTCTGCAGAAAGTTGGCGACCTCTTCGCACTATGTGCCTCAGCATCCGTCAGTTGCTGTCGTTCCCAAACACTTCCACGTTCTTATAATACAGCTGACAGTTGACTGTGGAATATTTAGGAGCGAGGAAATTTCACGACTGGATTTGTTGCACAGGTGGCATCCTATCACAGTTCCACGCTGGAATTCACTGAGCTCCTGAGCGCGACCCATTCTTTCACAAATGTTTGTAAAAACAGTCTGCATGCCTAGGTGCTTGATTTTATACACCTGTGGCCATGGAAGTGATTGGAACACCTGATTCTGATTATTTGGATGGGTGAGTGAATACTTTTGGCAATATAGTGTATATTATACAGTTTATTTAATTTAATATTTGCACAAATTTAAATAACTTTATATACTATATAGAGTCTTTATTGGATAAACAGCTGTCACTATGCTTCATTTAAATAAAGTAAAACACTGTATATTTTAATGTATTAGGAATTCAGGAATTTCCTCTCAGTGCTTTTTCCATATACAGGGGTTGGACAATGAAACTGAAACGCCTGGTTTTAGACCACAATAATTCATTAGTATGGTGTAGGGCCTCCTTTTGCGGCCAATACAGCATCAATTCGTCTTGGGAATGACAGATACAAGTCCTGCACAGTGGCCAGAGGGATTTTGAGCCATTCTTCTTGCAGAATAGTGGCCAGGTCACTACGTGATGCTGGTGGAGGAAAACGTTTCCTGACTCGCTCCTCCAAAACACCCCAAAGTGGCTCAATAATATTTAGATCTGGTGACTGTGCAGGCCATGGGAGATGTTCAACTTCACTTCCATGTTCATCAAACCACTCTGTCACCAGTATTGCTGTGTGTATTGGTGCATTATCATCCTGATACACGGCACTGCCTTCAGGATACAATGTTTGAACCATTGGGTGCACATGGTCCTCCAGAATGGTTCAGTAGTCCTTGGCAGTGACGCGCCCATCTAGCACAAGTATAGGGCCTAGGGAATGCCATGATATTGCAGCCCAAACCATCACTGATCCACCCCCATGCTTCACTCTGGGCATGCAACAGTCTGGGTGGTACGCTTCTTTGAGGCTTCTCCACACCGTAACTCTCCCGGATGTGGGAAAGACAGTGAAGGTGGACTCATCAGAGAACAATACATGTTTCACATTGTCCACAGCCCAAGATTTTCGCTGCTGGCACCATTGAAACCGACGTTTGGCATTGGCACGAGTGACCAAAGGTTTGGCTATAGCAGCCCGGCCATGTACATTGACCCTGTGGAGCTCCCGATGGACAGTTTTGGTGGAAACAGGAGAGTTGAGGTGCACATTTAATTCTGCAGTGAGTTGGGCAGCTGTGGTTTTATGTTTTTTGGATACAATCCGGGTTAGCACCCAGACATCCCTTTCAGACAGCTTCCTCTTGCGTCCACAGTTGCTCCTGTTGGATGTGGTTCGTCCTTCTTGGTGGTATGCTGACATTACCCTGGATACTGTGGCTCTTACATCACAAAGACTTGCTGTCTTAGTCACAGATGCGCCAGCGAGACGTGCACCAACAATTTGTCCTCTTTTGAACTCTGATATGTCTCCCATAATGTTGTGTGCATTGCAATATTTTAAGCAAAACTGTGCTATTACTCTGCTAATTAAACCTTCACACTCTGCTCTTACTGGTGGAATGTGCAATCAATGAAGACTGGCCACCAGGCTGGTCAAATTTAGCCATGAAACCTCCAACACTAAATTGGCCAGTGTTTCAGTTTCATTGTCCAACCCCTGTACCTTATCCCCATTCCCTATTCACTGTTCCATATCCCCTAACCTTGATTAAATTCCCAATTCACTATCCCCTATTCTTTACTCAATATTCCCCCTCCCATATTCCCAATCCATATTCCCTATTCCCTATCTCATATTCTCTATTCATTATCCCCTATTCTCTATCCCATATTCCCAATCCTCATTCCCTATCCCCTGTCCCATATTCACTATCCCCTATCCCCTCTTTCCTTCAATATGCCCTATTCTCCATTCCCTATTCCCTATTCTTTATTCACTTTTCCCTATTCCCTATCCCCTAATCTCTATTCACTACACACTATCGCCTATTCCCTATCCCCTATTCTCTATTCCCTATCCCCTATTTCCCATCCCTTATTCTGTATTCACTATCCTCTATTCCCTATTTAATATCCCATATTCTTTATTCACTATTCCCTATTCCATATTTCCTATCCCCTATTCTGTATTTCCTATCCTCTATTTCCTATCCTCTATTTCTTATCACCTATTCTGAATTCACTATTCCCTATTTCCTATCCCCAAATCTCTGTTCAGTATCCCCTATCCCTATTCCCTATCCCCTATTTCCCATCCACAATTCTATATTCACTATCCCCTGTGTCCTATCCCCTCTTCTCTATTGACTATCCCCATTTCCTATTTCCTATTCCTTATTCTCTATTCATTATTCCCTATTCCCTATCTGTAAAACTCTATTCACTATCCCCTATCCCCATTCCCTATTGCCTATTCTCTATTCACTATCCCCTATTCCTTATTCCCAATTCTCTATTCACTATCCTCTATTCCCTATTCTTAATTTTCTATTCACTATCCCCTATTCACTATCCCCCATTTCCTGTCCACTATTCTATATTCACTATTCCCTTTCCCCTATCCCATATTTCCTATTCTCTATTTCCCATCCCCTATTGTCTATTCACTATCCCCTATTCCCTATTTTTTACATTCCCTATCCTGAAGTTTTCTTCATGTATAAGTGTGTATATGTGTGTACCTGGCATCCGTCCATCCGGTTCATCTGAAGATTAGAGCGTGAGTGTTCAGGAAAACAGCTACTTAAGGCTGCAGTAAGTGTACAGGTGCTGGTGAACGTGTCCACAGCTGGAATATAAATCCCAACACAGGAGATGGAACTGAAGCATGATCTTGATACTATACAAACACAAACCTGTCCTGTCGTTTCTCTTTCTTTCTTTTTACGGTGAAAGATAAAGCCAAGACGCCCCTCATACACTCAGCGAAATTCCCCCTCTGCCTTAACCTACAGGAGATTAGCCGTAATCTCTCATTACTTAAGGTTTGGGTGTGGAGGATTCAATGCTAGGTGTCTTAAAAAATCAAATTCCACTGTCAGACCGGATTAGGGAGCGTTTTGCTCACGGATTTCCATCTGAAATCCGACATGCCCGCGTCCGCTCTGGGGACAACCGTAAAAAAGCTTTCACGCAGCCTTTAAAAAGATCTTACTGTCAACATCGCTCACCCAAAAAAGAAAAAAAAAGCAAAGAGGCCGTCCTGTACTGTCCCTGAGCCTCAACGAGCTGGCTGAGGAGCGGAGATTAGCTTATATAGACAGATAAATGTTCAAGCTGGATTCAATATTAAACCTTCCACATGCAAATGTGGAAAACATCAGGAGCGAGTTTCTCGGAGGCTTTTAAGCCTTTTTAGATCAGTGTATCTGGATGGATCTCTGCTTCGCTCCTGCAGTCACGACGCACCAAGATTCCGCTAGTTTATTTACATTTATACCAAACTATCTTGAAATCTCTTTCTCCTGGCCATGGTATGGCAGTTTTTAGACATATTTCGCATACACATATCGAGCGGTTAAAGCAGAGAAAACAGTGTTGCTAGGCAACTGGGAAATATGAGAGTCATTGAGAGACTTGCATAGCCAACGTGTTGGACTGTAAGGAGAAAGAACGGCATTGGTGGAAATGAGACACGGACTTCAGGAACGTAAGGCGTGTTCACAAATTCTTCAGGAAAGACTCGGTTCTCATAAAATTACACTTCAAACGCTAACTGGACTTTAACTATTAGCAGAAATGGCAACGTTGCTATTCTGTGAACTTACTCAGAAATGGTGAATATCCAACAGCATCAACAGAGCAGTGAATAGAGTACAAATAGAATAAAACTATAGAACTATAGAAACTTTCGTTACAATGCAGCAGCACGTGTATGGGCCAGAGGGATAAAGCTGAGTTATTGATATCAACTCGATTGCTATCAATTCAATAGCATTCAATTTTTCTTTGTGTTATATTCCTCTTATAGCACAACAAATAGCGTATTACTGTGTAATTAATGTCTATCACCCCGATTAAAAAAGAATTAACTGCTTTAAAAAAAATGTAATATATAATCACTTAATATATTAGCAAAAAAAAGATGTTAGTTAATTATTTATTAGTTAATAAATTCTAAATATATATTTAAGTTAATTTTTCTGATGTAGAAAAAGTCTGGTTTTATTATTATTATTATTATTTTATTATTATTATTTAATTTGTGTAAAATAAATTATAATAAATTATATTATAAATAAATATTTATATTTTATATATTATATTTATATTTAATATTTAAAAAATGTAATTATTTATTAGTTAAATTAAATTTAAATATATATTCAGGTTAATTATTCTGATGTAGAAAATGTCTGCACACTGACACTGAAGACTCCTTCCAAAACAAAACAAAACTAAACTAAACAAAACGATTTTTTTTTAAAAATGAAGAAAATACAGAAAGCATCATCGTGTGAATGATTATTATGGGTTTATTTGTAGAAAAAATTTTTTTAATTGTGTAAATGGGGATTTAAACTGATTAAACTGGTGTTTTTGGGGCATTTTATTTGCTAAATAAAAAATAAATTATTATAGTTAAATTGTAAGAGTGGTCTTTACTGTATGTAAGACCTCCTGGATTTGTTGTTGCCGTAGAAATGCTAACATATTATAATAATTTATAACGCATTGATATACATATCAGCTGCTGTTTTAGAAAACACATCAGCGCCTTCAACCCAGACTGATCGTCCTTTTATTTATCTCTAAAACGTCAGTAAGCGAGCTTTCTGATGAATGTTGCGTATGAGGGATGGACGTCATCCCCTCCGCTGCCCTCGCCGGCCGCTCTGAGAGACAGAGCGCAGAGCACCGATAGCATTGACGTCCCAGACTGATACCCCGAGAGCTCCGAGCAAATCAAAAAGTCATTAATAAAGCCAGTGATAAAATGTGGAGCTGAGGCTCAGCAGATGCTCTGGCACCCCTCAAACCCGCATTTCACTCCAGAAGTAATGCAGCGTAGAGGTGACTCAGAGGTCAGGGCTCTCCACATGCTGACTTCTGGAGGATTTTATGATTCAGAACTGACCCTGAAATGATAAAAGTTCTGAAAGTCTGCAAGAACAACATGAGATTATTATTATTTGGGTAGACAAGCAGGCTCAGATAAGAAAATATGGAAATATAGCTACTAAAAATATAGCTATTGGTTACATTTACCTTGACCATCATTATTTTGTTTATATCAGATATATGGGAATGAATCAAACACAGAGAACAGTTACTCAATTAGATTTTGGTCTCCAGTGGATCAGATAAAAAAAAAAAATCTTAAAAGTCCTTATTCTATAAAATATGAGTGTGATGTTAAACATCATCATTCAATACGAGCTTTATTATATTCAGCACTGACTCAGCACTGGTCCATTCTCAGTTCTGATCATTCAGAAGGTTTTGATTACTGACTCTGATACTTTTCATATAGTGGTGTTTTTGTAGGAACAATTGACACTAGGACCTACAACTTGCCAGATCTACAGCATGTAACAGCCCACTGGGAAATAATAGCCCCAAAATAGCCCAATAACCAATTAAACTAGCCCATAATCAATTAGACTAGCCCAAACTAGCACCGATGACCAATTAGACTATCCCAAAACTAGTATACGACCAATTACACTAGCACAGTAACCAATTAGTCCAAAGCCAGTCTATAGCCAAGTAAACTAGCCCAAATACTATCCCAATGGCCAATTAATTTAGCCCAATGACCATTTAGACTAGCCCAAAGCTAGCCTATAACCAATTACACTAAAGTGACCAAGTAAATTAGCCAAATGACCAATTACACTAGCCTAAAACTAGCCCATAACAAATTAAACTAGCCCAGTAACCTATTAGACTAGCCAAAAACCTGCCTATATCCAATTAAACTAGCCAAAATACTAGCCAAGTAACCAAGTCAATTAGCCCAATGACACTATTACACTAACCAATAACCAATTAAACTAGCCAAATAACCAATTAGTCAAGCCCAAAACTAGCACAAAACCAATTAACCTAGACAAAAACTAGCCCAATAACTAATTAGACTAGCCTGAAAACTAGCCCAATAGCCAAAACACAAGATATTCCACTCCTGTACCTAAAATACATCACTTACTGCCACTTTAATGCTTTAAAGTCTGTTTTCAAAAAACAAAATCATCTTTCCTTAAAGTTGACAAGTCCTTCAGCAAACTGTTACCATGGAAACACTAACAGCCTCTCAACTCAACGTCTCCCTACAGCGACAACAGTTTAAATGTGGAATGATTCAGTGGGAAAACTGCTGACTTGGCAACCCTGCACTCCACATAATCTACACCTTATAATAAACTGATTTTTTTTAAGTGCTGTTACTAAATAATTATGTAAACACTGAAATTTCCAGCCTAGAGACGTTTATTAACATTTCTGGAAGGAGTGTCCACTGTCCTTCCATAAGAACCTACAGATGTAGGAAATGTGCGACAAACGAACTTATTTTATTTCTTTCAGCACTTCAACAGTGAATATGATGGACTGAGGATTTGGACTGTGGACTAAATTCCAAGCTTTCGCACACTAAATTAGGAGACCAACTAATATTTCAGATTTTCTGTAGAGGTCCACGATGGAGGATCAACAGAGGTCGAAATTCTTGCGCAGACGTGCGACTGTGTCAATATTAGTGTGAACTAGTGAACATCAATAAATCCCATTTTATTAAGGATAATTGCTGTTTGCTTCGAAATCGCTCTGCTTTTATAATCTCAACTGGCGGAGAAGAAATGTTCCTCAAAGGTAATCTTTTCTCATTCCAGCTTTTATTCCGAGCGCAAAACGGCGAGAGGAGAAAAAAAAACAAAAAACACGAGGTTTGGATTTAATAATAGAATCTTTAAAAAAAGAAGAAGAAGAAGAAATGTTTAAAGTAAAAATAAATAATTATCACCAACAATAACATGTATTAGGTTTAGATTCTTCACAAGTTCCACATTCATGACTGCTCTAAACTTTTACCGCTTTAGAATTTGTAAATATTTCAATAGAGCACATAACAGTGGTTTCTTTGGGTTTCTGTGTTTTCAGTCTAAACACTCGATGTGGAGTCTGAGAGATCACCGGGTTTTGGTCTGAAATGGTTTACCAGAGGTCACGCTGCCCTTATGCCAACCCTTTTGGCCATTAAGAGCTTTTTAAGGAGCTGATAAGACCAGAGCAGGAGTCAAAGCTAGGAAAAAAATGATAGTCTTGAGATATTGGGACCTGGATGATCGCATGTCAAAGCTAATGGGCTCAGAAACATGTGGCTGCGCTGTGATGTTGTGGAGAAGAAGAAGAGGAGGAGGAAGGGTAGGAAATGGACATCTGGATAATACCTCACCACTCTTCATCGCTTTATCTGAGACTATGATGATACCGCAGGAGGAAATGGGGACGTCTGTGACACTCGGACTTGTAGGGCAGTTGCTCCACCAAGACTGCCAGATCTACAGTATGTAACAACCCACTTGGAAATAATAGCCCCAAAATAACCCATTAACCAATTATACTAGCCCATAACCAACTAGACTAGCCCAAACCTAGTATATAACAAATTACACTAGCCCAGTGAAGCCCAGTCTTACCAATTAGACTAACCTAAAACCAGCCTATAACTTCATCGCTTTATCTGAGACTATGATGATACGGCTGGAAGAAAAAACGACGCCTATACACAGACACATACACGTGTTTAAAGGGATAGAGAAAGAAATGCACAGAGAACACAGAAATGCCAGGGTTTATGGTTTAGCTGTAGCTTTTAGGTTTGTTGAATCGTTGCTATGGTGATGCTACACTTTTTCTGCTAAAACTAGGTAAAAAGATTACCCAAATTCACCAACGGGGAAAGGACGTGGGATATAAAACTTCCTCTTCTTTCTGGAAATGTTGAATTTATGTCATTTGTAAATTCAATAATCGTGAGCCAGTAGAAAACAAGAAGGTGGGGCTTTCATTCATTTCATTAGTTCCCCCTAGTCTTTCAGTGGGCGGAGTCATCAGGACAGCGGTGGCTCAGGTTGTTAAGGCTCTGGGTTGTTGATTGGAAAATTGGGGTTCAAACCCAAGTGCTACCACTGTTGGGCCCATGAGTAAGGCTCTTAATCCTCACTGCTGTATCATGGCTGACCCTGTGCTATGACCCGTAACCTCCAAAGGTGGGATATGTAAAGAGAATTTCACTGTGCTGTAATGTTCACCGATCAGCCATAACATTATGAGCAGTGAGAGGTGAAGTGAATAAGACTGATGATCTCCTCATCATGGCACCTGTTAGTGGGTGGGATATATTAGACAGCAAGTGAACATTTTGTCCTCAAAGTTGATGTTAGAAGCAGGAAAAATGGACAAGTGTAAGGATTTGAGTGAGTTTGATGAAGGGCCAAATTGTGATGGCTTGACCACTGGATCAGAGCATCTCCAAAACTGCAGCTCTTGTGGGGTGTTCCCGGTCTGCAGTGGTCAGTATCTATCTAAAGTGGTCCAAGGAAGGAACAGTGGTGAACCGGTGACAGGGTCATGGGCGGTCAAGGCTCATTGATGCACAGACGAGCTACTGTTGCTCAAATTGCTGAAGAAGTTAATGCTGGTTCTGATAGAAAGGGGTCAGAATACACAGTGCAGGACGGGTCAGGGCTGATTTGGAAGCAAAAGGGGGACCAACACAATATTAGGCAGGTGGTCATAATGTTATGCTTGGTCAGTGTATTAGCAGTATTCGTTTATGCTGAAGTGTGTGTGTGTGTGTGTGTGTGTGGGACTGAATCCTTACCACCATCTAGCCTTACATGATATCTCCATAATAAATCCCCTTTGGTTCAACTAACACCAAACTTTGGATCCAAAGTATCTTCCTAAAACACCGGGAAGTCCTGAGCGTCGGAGTATGTCAAAAAAAATTTAAAACAACACTCCGGAGATGATTCATGGAATTTCACCAGTCCGATCTCAGCGGGAATTATTTTCCTACAAAATAATGCAGCCTTTTTATTCCATATTAAATTCCAATTTGGATTATATCAGGTGATAAAGTGGTCATTGGATACTTCTTCACTTGCATTACTTCCATAAATCTCACACACACACACACACACACACACACACGCTGAGAGATTACAGTAAGATATTACAGTAAGTAAGAGTGTGACAGCCAGCAGATGTGTGTTGGTTTTGTCTACTGTTAACCTCAGGAGGGAGATTTCTCACAGTAATGACGGGTGGAAGGGGGTTTTGTTTGGGGTTGGAGGAAGACCACCTGGAGCAGAGCCATAACTCAGGAACTTTCCATTTTTAAACCACCTCCAGGCATGAGAGTGAGTGAGAGAGAGAGACAGAGAGAGGGGATTGACTTGGGAGAGAGAGAGAGAGAGAGAGAGAGAGAGAGAGAATATATATGATGAAGTAGATGGAGGTTCTGCCTAGATGAACAGGTAGATGCTTGTTTGTATTGCTGTATATAGTTAGATGATGTAGATAGTAGATGTGGGTTTAAGGTAAAGAATGAGATGGAGAACATGATGGAGGTGTGGATAGGGGAGTAGATGGAGGTGTAGCTGTAGGTGTAGACAGAGGAGTTGATCGAGGTTGTAGATGGAGGAGATGATGGAGGATGTAGATGGAGCTTGAAGGATGCTTTTCTCCATCTCTCTCCCAGTTTCTCTCTCTCTCTCTCTCTCCTTCCTTTTCTCCATCTCTCTCTCTCTCTCTCTCCCTCCCTCTATCCCCCCCTCTTTCTCTCTCTCTCTCTCTCTCTCTCAGTTGTTTTTATCCGTTTCCATCTACTTAACCAACAGATTGTGTTTCCTCACCATCTCGAGCTGAGAAACTCTTTAACTGATCTGTAAACATTCAGAGAGAGACCAAGAGGAGTCTCGCATGAAACCATTAAACCAGTACGAGAGACTAAGTGGAGACTCACATTAAACCAGTAGCTCAGTAATCCTCTCGGCTCCTTAAAAACACACGCAGCGAGACAGAAAACCCCAGCGATTTGTCTTCTGTTCAGTGTTGTGTGTGTGTTTCTTTACAACCGAAGCCACAACAGACATGATCTGGCATCCAGTTAGGGAAACAAAACCCTGCTGTTATTTTTAAACACATGGTTTGTGTGTGTGTTACAACATGGGCCTCAAAGCCAGACAAAACAAAACAGCCCCTGCTCCCAAACTCCCTCCCTCCTTCCCTCCCTCCCACGTCCTGCATCTCAAGGACAGAAAGATGAAAAGATGACAGGAACACCGGGACACGCAGCCCGCGGCACGGAGAGAGAGAAAACCTCGCAGGTGAGAGCGATGAAAGATTAAAAAACCACCAGGACAATACAAACGATGGTGGTCTCTGCTGTGGCTATCTTTCAGTTCTGTCCTGACATCAACACGAGCGTGAGCATCAGACCCCCCTGGGCCTCCACAGGACAGAGATGAGTTCAATCCCAAACTGGCAACCTGATCCTGGTATTAATCACAGGTTGAGTCTGGAACCTCCCTCAGTTACACAACCTCATTTATCTTCTGCCACGGTGGTCATTTGTCAGGCTCGGGGTTGCCAGATTGGACGGTTTTGCTCAGCTTAACTGGTCGGCTTGTAATTAAAAGAAAGAAAAAGGACGATTTATGATCTTCAGGATTGTGAGTGTTGTTCAGGAGATACGTGATGGTCATTACTGACTCCAGGTATTCATATGAAGCTCATGTAGATGTTATCTCTCAGTAGTCTTGAGCTGCCTGTGTTCCTGACCCGCTCTCCTGACCTGCTGGTTCCATACATCTGCTTAGAGTCTCATCATCTGATCTTCATGCGTGATGGTCATCACTGACTCACTTTGAAGTTCATGTAGTTGTTATCTCTCAGTAGTCTTGAGCTCACTGTGTTCCTGACCCGCTCTGCTCTCCAGACCTGCTGGTTCCATACTTCTGCTTAGAGTCTCATCACATCATCTTCAGGCTTGTGTGTGTTGTTCAGGAGATACATGATGGTCATTACTGACTCCAGGTGTTCATTTGAAGCTCATATAGAGACAGAGAGAAAGAGAGGGAGAGAGAGAAAGGGAGACAGAGAGAAATAGAAAGAAAGAAAGAAAGAAAGAAAGAAAGAAAGAAAGAAAGAAAGAAAGAAAGAAAGAAAGAAAGAAAGAAAGAAAGAAAGAGACAGACAGACAAGCGGAAAGAGAGAGAGAGAAAACAGGACAGAGAGAAGGAGAGAGACAGACAAACAGAGAGAGACAGACAGACAGAAAGATGGAGAGAGAGAAAACAGGACAGACAGACAGGCAAAAGGACAGAGAGAGAGAGAGAGAGAGAGAGAGAGAGAGACAGACAGACAGAGAAAAGGACAGAGAGAGAGAGAATATGTATGACGAAGTAGATGGAGGTTCTACCTAGATGAACAGGTGGATGCTTGTTTGTATTGCTGTATATAGAAAACAGGACAGAAAGAAGGAGAGAGACAGAAAAGACAGAGAGAGAGAGAGAGAGAGACTCGGACTCGTTTCTGTAGCACAGAGGTCAGATCCTTCATGCTTGCTTTTTGGGAAAGACTCATATTCAACATAAACGAATGTAAACGAATCTAAAGTCCACTTCTGTTTCCTTAAACACACTCATTTCAGCACTGAAACACTTCCTAATTCCTCTCATTAAAGGACCTTCATCAGCTTCTAAACCTCAGCATCACACCGTTATCTCCATCCTGCGTCCAGCTCTCAGAGAGACGAGCCGGCCCACACCTGACCCCTGACACCTGACACTGTCGGTCATTACACACTAAACATGACACACTGTTTATGGTGCTGCAGGAGAGGAGAGGAGGAAGTCACGGATATCAGAGACGGCAAGATAGAGAAGAAGAGAGAGAGAGAGAGAGAGAGAGAGAGAGAGAGAGAGAGAGAGAGAGCTATAAATATCTCCGTCACTTCAGAGCGCAGCGGCACAAGACTCAGAGAGGTGATGACAGGTGTCGGGTTTCCAGCGAGGATGTCTTTTATCAACAGGTGTGAGGATGAGAGCAAAGATATGAGCACAGAGAATGTGGCTGCTACGAGCCGTACAGGAGCTGACAGACAGAGAGAGAGAGAGAGAGAGAGAGAGAGAGAGAGATTTATTTTCGTTTTTTTTTTTCATTTGTTTATTTTTTTTATCTTATCATTTGTCATGTATTCCTTGCTCTTATAAATGCTTTGGTAATAAACTGTCAGACCAATACAACATATCTGAGTAAAGAGAGAGAGAGGGAGAGAGAGACAGAAAGAGAGATAAAACAGGACAGAGAGAAGGCCAATGAGAGAGACAGGCAGACAGAGAGAAGGACAGACAGAAGGACAGAGAGAGACAGACAGAGAGAAGGACAGAGAGAGAGAAAACAGGACAGAGAGAAAGACAATGAGAGAGAGACAGAGAGAGAGAAGGACAGACAGAAGGACAGAGAGAGAGAGAGAGACAGACAGACAGAGGGACATAGAGAGAGAAACAGGACAGAGAGAAGCATTGAGACAGACAGAGAGAGAGAGAGACAGACAGACAGAGGGACATAGAGAGAGAAACAGGACAGAGAGAAGCATTGAGACAGACAGAGAGAGAGAGAGAGACAGACAGATAGACAGAAGGTTAGAGAGAGAGAAAACAGTACATAGAGAAGGACAATGAAAGAGAGAGAGAGAGAGAGATTTCTTTTGTTTTGTATTTTTTTGATTGACTGATACATGAATTAATTTTGTCACCAATTAATATTAGCAGCAATAATATTAATTATTTACTAATACAAATGTATGTAAAGAATTATAATAATTACATTTTACAGCTGTTTCACTTTAAGCTGACTTTTATTCATTTAAATATTTGTCTATTTTAATGTTCTGTACTTCACCTTCAGTCTGTGTTCTCTGTTAGCTGTTCTGCTAGCCTTTCTACAAAAGTGTAGCACTGCTAATTACTGCTAGCTAGCGAACTTAGCTACCTGAAGGTCAGACGGCTGAAGGGGTTAGCTTCAAGGAAATGTGCGACTGTTTTCTGGGATTTTTTTTGTCCCTTTCTTATATTTTACTGTTGAAGTTGGATCTGGAACAAACAAAAAAATGCCAAATGCACCCAGAGTTCCTTCCTGCTGTTATCTTAGGAAGCTTTTCCTTATCACGCTAGTCATTAGCGATCTCAGGCGGGAAGTGGACTAGCCTTGAATATGCTAAAGTAAGTTGAAATTCTGGTCCATTGTTTTCTCAGACAATAGCTCATTTGGAGTTTTTTTTGTTCTAAATGACATGGAAGTGGGATAACAGAGAGGTAAGTGCTGCGTATGCATTATTAATCCGCTATCGGCTACGATCTTTATCCTCTTTATGGACGCGGCACTGAAGCGCGGCCAAACCCACAATCGACAGGCGTCATAACACAATTAGAGAAGAGACTGCTTGTGTTCCGTTCAACGTGTGTGTGGAGACGCTGGAAGTCTGGTGTGTTGTGAAGGTTTTTGTGTCTATAGAGCCACTAGCGTTTCAACTGAAGTGGAGCGCCTGAGGCGAGAGCTAGCGTAGCTTCTGTTTCATCTGTTCCTGAACATGCGGCTCGTTCAGAATAACGAGCGGTTAATCCCCTAATCACCATAACGAGCTGCTTTTCTTTGGATCCTTTTATTTATTTATTTTTATTATTATTTTTTTAAATGGAATAATGGTGTTTTCTTGTTCTGTTTACATGCTAATATGCCGTGGTGATTAGCATGAATACGAGGAGGGGCGGAGGAGGGGGTTGGGAGCTATATTAAAAAGGTTTATTTTTCCTATCACTGATACGTGGATGAGTGACAATGGACTTGCTTTTAAGTGTGAAAAAACTGTGAAATTAATACTAAATAAAGAAATTTAAATAAAATTAATTGTAAATAAAAAATGTAAATAAAATTAATCAAAATTTAATAAATGTAAATGAAATATATCATAAATAAATAGATAGATAAATAAATAAATAAATAAATAAATAAATAAATAAATGTAATTAACATTAATCATAAATGAATACATAAATGTAACTAAAATTAATCATAAATAAATAAATGTAAATAAAATGTATCAGAAAGAAAGAAAGAAAGAAAGAAAGAAAGAAAGAAAGAAAGAAAGAAATTTAAATAAAATGAATCATAGTAAAATAATCCAAATTTTCAAGGTGGCACCAGTTATTGTTTTAATTTGATTGATTATTTAGCTAATAACAGGATAGAGGAAGTGTTTTATTCCTCTTGCTCCACAACAATTTTAATCCATTATTAATTAAAGGAGAAAATAATTCATTTTTATCCTTTTTTAAAGTTGCATTTAATGTTCTGAGTTAGTTCCCGCTCTTGCTTATGCTATCACAGCTATAAATTATCGTTAGTGGCATTATTAGAAGGTTTAGCTAGATTTAGGAGACGCTCTTTTACCGTTTAATTGTCATTTAGACTTTCAGCTCTCTTTGCCTTTATGGAGTTTTTTGGGTGTGGCTAAAGTGTACATGTCCCATGAAGCGTTCAGAAGGCATATTTATGGCTGAGTGGTGTTTATCAGTATAAACTTTGGAAAACAATTAACAAATTTTAGTTTTTCCATAAAATTATGCACAATTTTATTTCATCTATGTGGTTGTTTTTTTTTACTGCTGTAAGCTAATAATGAGAATTCTTTAAGCATTAGCCACAGCTTTAAATTTGTTTCCCTTTAAATTTGAGTTTGACCAAGAGCCACCTGTCCCTGAACTCCAAAACAATCTTCTCCATCATCCAGGAGCAGAAACATCTGGAGTAAAGACTTGGCCTGAGGGAGAAGTTTCACCTAAATCTCCCTGCTGATCCCGTGCCCTGCCTTCTCCAGTGTTGTGGCTAGCAAGATCAAACATTCTCTGTGGACCAAGGGGATGCTGATAAGTGATATCGAGCGCTGCTGATTTCAGCCCAGTCGTGCAGCAGCATGTGTTCCACCATGTGTCTGGAAGCCACAATAAGGAAGTAAAGGGGCTGTTTTGGTGAACACAGGGTCCAGTTTTGGCTGGAGGTCTTCTTTAGGTCTTTAGCAGCAGCTGCTGACAGTCAGGTTAGACAGGACAAGGGCAACAGAGGCTGTGATCTGTGGGTCAGGAGCTGGGAAGGTGGTGAGTGAGGGGTTCAGGATGAAGTAGTGCAAGAACATTTTATCAGAGTCACTTGCTCAAAGGATCAGAATTAGATTTGTGGAATTTTATTTCACAAACTTTACAAGGGAAATCACACAAGGCCAGACTCCACCTGCTTCCTCTGCAACTCCACGAGTTTAACCATAGCACTTAATTCCTCCTGAATGGTTGAACAGTTTGGTTCTCCAGTTTGTGAACTGAGAATGCTTTTTACAGAAGGTTTGAGTGCACTTTTGGCTGAAGATTTGGATACCCTTTAGTTCTAGCTCAGGCTCTTTATAGGTCCAGCAGCAGCTGTTGACAGTCAGGTTAGATGGAACAAGGGCAATAGAGGCTGTGATCTGTGGGGCAGGAGCTGGCAAGGTGGTGATTGAGGGGTTCAGGATGAAGGGGTAAAATAGTGCAAGAACATTTTATCTGAGTCACTTGCTCAAAGCATCAGAATTAGATTTGTAGACATTCTGGGATTTTATTCCACAAACTTTACAAGGGAAATCACACAAGGCCAGACTCCACCTGCTTCCTCTGCACTCCATGGGTTTTTCTCCTGAGATGACTGAAACGATAGCGCTCAATTCCTCCTGGATGTTTGAACAGTTCGGTTCTTGACTTTGTGAACTGAGAATGCTTTCTAAAGAAGGTTTGAGTGCACTTTTGGCTGAAGTTTTAGATACCCTTTAGTTTTCACTCAGGTTCTTTAGAGATCTGGCAGCAGCTGCTGATAGTCAGGTTAGATGGGACAAGGGCAATAGAGGCTGTGATCTGTGGGGCAGTTGGTGAGGTGAGCTGAGCTGATGATTGAGGGCTTCAGGATGGAGTTCCTGCTGCTCATTAGCACCCAGCTGCTGTTGAGAAGAAAAAGAGAGGAAATTGAAAAAGTTTTTTTGGGAAATTTTGAAAACCTTTCACGATGCGGTGCTTTACTCATAAATAAATCGTTGTGAAACTGAACTCCACCTACTTCCCCCAGTTTTATCTCCTGACCAGCTGATCTCTCAGCGATTCCACCCCTCGCACCTCGTCTGTCTTCAGGAGTGCGGGAGGACAGGAAGAGGATGAGTAGGGATTAGAGAGATAAGGCAGAATAGAAGGAACAACAAAAAGCCAGAGAAAAGAAGGCCAGCGGTGGCTCGCTGCTCATGAACGACACTCTTTCTCTGACGCTCTGATTAATGGCCCGAGCGCTTCCTGAGTTGTGGCTGGCGCAATTAATAACAGCGTAATGTGGTCATTATCATGGGTGACGGGACCTCACGCTAACACTCACCATCCTGTGCTGAAAGAAAATGTCCCAGCAGGAGAGATAACACAGCAGGGGACACATCATGTTCCTCTGAGGTTCTTCAGATGGTTCCGTTCTCTGTTTCCTAAAGAGTGAATGATTTCTAACTTTTCCCTCTGTTGGATAACCTTACAGGTTGAAGATCAAATTTTAGATGCTGTTTAGATGAACAAGAACTTGGAACATCTCAGAGAAATGGGATAGATTGAACATTTGATTGAACATAGACAGAAACATTTGTCTGGAAAAAATAACCGTTTTTTGGTTTCTTTGAAACTTTTCTATGAATATATCACCCCTAGTAATCTAGGGAAAAACAGAGATCCTTCTGAAAGTCCTGAGAGTCTACTTTCATATGAGCTTCATATTAATCACCACTGTGGAGTGAGACATGACAAAGATGCTCAATCCTCAACATGGACACAACAAAACAAGAGGAATCTCCATTATTTGACCTCTAACATTAGAGTTAAACCAAAATGTCTGTTTTAGTTTTATTACCCCTTGTTTGATCACATGAAAAATGTTAGAGTTATTTCAATTAATTGTGAGTCATAATTGATAGAAAGGAAGACATGTTGTTTATGAAGGTTTGGCCAAAAAAATGCAAATAAAATAAAATAAATAAAATTAAATTAAATTAAGTAAATTAAATTAGTAAATTAAATTAAATTAAACATATGAAAATCCTTCCTTATTCCTTTCTGTTTTCTGAAAGTTAAAATAAATCTGCATTTATAATTTAGGACATTTTTAATATTTTTAAAATTCTTTTATTTTAAATGTGGCACTCTACAAACTATGTCCAATATTTATATTATATTAATACTTATTGTATGTAAAAAATGTGTTATTTACATGTTGTAACATATGTAAAAAAAAAAACAAAAAAAAAACGTAATGTTACATATTTTAATATGTTTTTCTAATTTATTTATGCTTCTTTTCCATTCTTTTCATAACAAATTTGTAGTTCTGAGAACCGCGTGACATTTCTGGACGTTTCTAATAAAATGTGAATTAGCAAGAACTGGTGTTGTTCAGCTGATGCTAGCTGAGCTTCCTGTTCTGTCACAGCAGGATTGAAGCCTGAATCAAGGACAGGTCACAGGACTCAAAAGCGAGGTGTTGAGAACATTATTAGCCGTTATGACTCTCGGGGTAATACTGAGGAAATATGGGCATCCTGCTAAAACAACAGCGCTAGACACTAGGTTGCTGACATCGTTCCAGCAGGTCATTCAGTTCAACATTGTAAGCGTTGGAAGAGAGATATAAGCTTCATACAGTGTTTTTATATAATATATTGTAAACAATAACAGAGCTGATGAGTGTATTGCTTTCTAGATACACCTGACTAGCCACGATTTCACAGACAAGCAGAATTTTTCACCTTTTCAAATCAGGGTCCGCCTTTTCTTCAGTTCCCTGCGCAATGTTTTTAATCCTACCTGCAATTACCATGAATCCACTTCATCCTGTCATATATGACGTCACATTAAGTGTTTATAGTCAAAATGTGTGTATCTAGTAGCTAGCAAGCTAGCATATTTAGCCTAGAAATCTGAAACAATACAAACCCTAACATGTCTCTCAACAGAAAAAAATCAAAACACTTGACAGCGGGTACGTGCCCATATCGGGCACTTGATATTCAAATCACTAGGTGCGTTTACATGGACACTTGTAATCCGATCGTAACAGGACTAGAAGCACAACCAGATTAAAAAAGTGTCATGTAAACACGTCAATCGGATGGAATTTGCCACATCAGATTAAAATTTCAATCGGATGGTAAGGCGTGGTTTAAACCATTTTTAGTCTGATTGAGAGGACATGTAAACACTTAATCGGATGGAATATGTTCCTGGAAAGTTCTGCGCATGTGCAATGACACAAGAATGACGTATGACGTACGGATGTTGTCGTAGGTAAAATGGTGGGCGCTAAGCAAAACTGGTCTGTGGGTGTCATTCTAAAATTCTCCTTCCACTCCTCATCTGTGAAGTGATGCAAAACGATCTTGTCCCACCAGTCCTTGCTTCGGACTCTCATCCATAGACACCTTGTCCTGGGCTTGGGAAGGGGCATTTTAATGGCGTGATAGATACACGCAGCCTGAATCATATCATCACGCGCTCGTTGTCTCCTAATTACCAGCCGAAGATGTAAAATATTAAGTCTGCTTTTTAAAAGAACAAAAAGAAGCAGCGGCAATGCAGCGGCTAGTACGTCCATCCTGGAATGGTGGGAATCCTGTTTTCGTGGACTGTGCACATGTCAAAAGATCTAATCCGATTCTAATCATGTGTCATGTAAACACGCATAACAATCTGATTACTTTATACCGCCTTCATGTACACGCTGCAATCGGATTCGTCAATCTGATTGAATTCAGTCCGATCTGATTAAAAAGTGTCCATGTAAACGCACCTACTTACATGTATTAATAAAAATAATTGTAAAATTATATATATATATATATTGTTTTCATTATAAAACTATTATTATTATTATTATTATTATTATTATAAATCAAAATTAATAATTAATAATAAATTATAAATTAATCATAATAAATCAAAAATTAATATTTAAATATTTTTATGTCTAAATTGTTAGATTTCCATTTGTTCCATTTGGTTCCATTTTCCATTAAATTGATATATATATATATATATATATATATATATATATATATATATATATATATATATATATATATATATAATATTAATAATAATAATAATAATAAATAATAAATAAATTAAACAATAATAAAATAATTTAACAAATAAATTTAACAAATAAATTTACAATAATAAAATTTTAGAAAATGGAAAATAGAGATCTTATATATAACTGAAAATCTTGAATCTAGTCAGATTTTGTTTTTATTATTATTATTATTATTATTATTATTATTATTATTAATTTATCATAAATAAATATCAATATTTTAATATTTTTTATGCTTTAAATTTATTATAAATTCTGTTATAAATCAATTCTATTTGGTGAATTGATTAAATTAGTAAAATAATTAGCCAAAAAATAAAAATTAAAATAAAAAATGAGATATATAAGAAAATATCTTGAATGATTTTTTTAATTATAAAATTATTATTATTATTATTATTATTATTATTATTATTATTATTATTATTAATAATAATTATTATTATTATTATTATTATTATTATTATTATTAATTTATCATAAATCAAAATTTATATTTAAATCAAAAGCAATATTTACATATAGTTATGCTTTCAGTTGTTAAATCATTCTGTTTGGTGAATTTATTAAAATTAGCAAAATAATTCGCCAAAAAACTAATTAAAATTAAAAAATTTTAAATTTTAAAAATGTACCTATAGGCTTAATAATCTTATATTTGTTTTCTTGGAATATTATTATAAAAATAAATAGCAGATGATTTTAACTTTCTTTATTATATTTTGTCTTAACTTGCTAAGACATCTTTTTTTAGCTAAACCTGCAGCCTGGAGCTAACTTCACTGTAAGTGAAAAATGTAAGAAAAGCAAATTCAGCCTACACACCCGTCAGATCTGAGGCGTTACGGGACGTTTGAGGGGAAATTGCTGCACATTTCCTTTCGGCTAATTTTCGGCTAATTCTTTTACAGCGGATCATCGTCACACCCGTATACTTACAACCGCAGAAAAAAATAACTAACACCAGAGACTCTGGGTACAGTGTGTGTTTATATACCAAGATGGCAGACAGACATGAGAAGAGAAAGACACACACACACACACACACACACACATGTATACACTCGTGACTCATATTTCAATGCTCCAGGTCGAGTCGAATGTATATCGCAAATTCAGATCAGGTTCCACGTCAACACTGTTTACAGAAATGTGATTTATGATTCCACCAATTCTTTCCTTCTTCCTCTGGCTGAAGGCGGAGCTTTGCAGAACACTTTTTTTCCTCCAGCAGCAGCAGGCTCGTGTTCATCACACTCATTAATCCAGACATTGGTTTATGAGGAATTATGAGTTACATATATGAAGCATGGGCTCAGTTGAACATTTCCTCTGTTTATCTCGCTTTCTTTAATCCTTTATCTCTCCTGTAGTTAACTAGCCATAACTCACACCTCCAGTGTAATTCAGCACACTATAGATTTATGACTTCAGAGTCATTCTGGATTGTGATTGGTCAGAAGGTCGCTGAGCTATAAGCTCCGAATAGAAACAAAGAACGCGTGTGAGTCGTCGATATAATACAATATGATATGATACGATATGATACAATACGATATGATACGGTACGAAACAATACGATACAATACAATACAATACGATATGATACGATACAATATGATATGATACGATATGATATGATACAATACAATACGATATGATGCGATATGATATGATACGATACGATACAATATGATACGATACAATATGATATGATACGATACAATACGATACGATATAATATGATACGTTACAATACGATATGATACAATATGATATGATACAATATGATACAATACGATATGATACAATACAATATGATACAATATGATACAATACGATATGATACAATACAATATGATACAATATGATATGATACAATATGATACAATACAATGTGATGTGATACGATACAATACAATACGATATGATACGCTATGATATGATATGTTACAATACGATATGATATGATATGATATGATATGATATGATATGATATGATATATGATATGATATGATATGATACTATACGATATGATATTATACGATACGATATGACACATTATGACACGTTATAACACATTCTAACACGATATGACACGTTATGCCACAATATGACACGTTATAACACATTCTAACACGATATGACATGTTATGCCACAATATGACAAGTTATAACACATTCTAACACGATATGACATGTTATGCCACAATATGACACGTTATAACACATTCTAACACGATATGACACGTTATGCCACAATATGACACGTTATAACACATTCTAACACGATATGACACGTTATGCCACAATATGACACGTTATAACACATTCTAACACGATATGACATGTTATGCCACAATATGACACGTTATAACACATTCTAACACGATATGACACGTTATGCCACAATATGACACGTTATAACACATTCTAACATGATATGACACATTATGACACGTTATAACACATTCTAACACGATATGACACATTATGACACGTTATAACACATTCTAACACGATATGACATGTTATGCCACAATATGACACGTTATAACACATTCTAACACGATATGACACGTTATGCCACAATATGACACGTTATAACACATTCTAACACGATATGACACATTATGACACGTTATAACACATTCTAACACGATATGACACATTATGACACGTTATAACACATTCTAACACGATATGACATGTTATGCCACAATATGACACGTTATAACACATTCTAACACAATATGACACATTATGACACGTTATAACACATTCTAACACGATATGACATGTTATGCCACAATATGACACATTATGACCTGTTATAACACATTCTAACACGATATGACACGTTATGCCACAATATGACACGTTATAACACATTCTAACACGATATGACACATTATGACATGTTATAACACATTCTAACACGATATGACATGTTATGCCACAATATGACACGTTATAACACATTCTAACACGATATGACACATTATGACATGTTATAACACATTCTAACACGATATGACATGTTATGCCACAATATGACACGTTATAACACATTCTAACACGATATGACACATTATGACACGTTATAACACATTCTAACACGATATGACATGTTATGCCACAATATGACACATTATGACCTGTTATAACACATTCTAACACGATATAACATGTTATGACACGTTGTGACATGACATGATATGACATGTTATGCCATGATATGCCACGATATGACACGCTATGACAAGATGTAACACATTATGACACGGTATGACACGTTATGACATGATATGCCACGATATGACACATTATGACATGATATTACACGATATGACACGTTATGACAAGGTATGACACATTATGACATGTTATGACACGTTATGACAAGATATAACATGTTAAGACACATTATGATATGATATGATATGATACAATATGATATGATACAGTATGATACAATACGATATGATACGATACAATACGATATGATACAATACAATATGATACAATATGATACAATACAATGTGATGTGATACGATACAATACAATACGATATGATACGATATGATACGCTATGATATGATACGTTACAATACGATATGATATGATATGATATGATATGATATGATATGATATATGATATGATACGATATGATACTACACAATATGATACTATACGATATGATATTATACGATACGATATGACACGACACATTATGACACGACACATTATGACACGTTATAACACATTCTAACACGATATGACACGTTATGCCACAATATGACACGTTATAACACATTCTAACACGATATGACATGTTATGCCACAATATGACACATTATGACCTGTTATAACACATTCTAACACGTTGTGACATGACAAGATATGACATGTTATGCCATGATATGCCACGATATGACACGCTATGACAAGATATAACACATTATGACACGGTATGACACGTTATGACATGATATGCCACGATATGACACATTATGACACATTATGACATGATATGACACATTATGACATGTTATGACATGTTATGACAAGATATGACATGTTATGACAAGATATGACATGTTAAGACATGTTAAGACACATTATGATATGATATGATATGATATGATATGACACATCTGCCAATATTCTGCCATGTTAAATGTAATTATAAATGCCTGCTAGTTTAAGATAAAACTAAGATATGACTGGATTATTTAAAAATTAAGCTAGCTATTTAAGCATGCTAGTTTAAGCTAAAGCTACATTAAAAAATGATTTGAAATTATTATAAAAAATTTAGCTAGTTATTTTAGCCTGCTAGTTTAAGCTAAAGCTAAGGTAAAATGACTCTGGATTATTAGAAAAAAACTAACTATCTATTTAAGATAAAGCTAAAATATGACTGTGGATTATGAACTTATAAACTTTAGCTAGCTATTTTAACATGCTAGTTTAAGCTAAAGCTGAGTTAAGAAATGACTCAGGATTATTAGAAAAAAAATTAGCTAGTTTTTTTGGCATGCTAGTTTAAGCTAAAGCTAAGTTAAAAAATGATTCAAGATTATTATAAAAAATTCAGCTAGGTATTTTAGCATGATAGTTTAAGCTAAACCTACGTTAAAAAATGATTCAAAATTACTATAGAAATGTAGCTAGCTATTTTAGCATGCTAGTTTAAGCTAAAGCTAAGATATGTCTTTTAGCATGCTAGTTTAAGGTAAAGCTAAGTTAAGAAATGACTCGGTATTATTAGAAAAGTCAAGTCACATGTAAATGAGTCTGTGATGTCATCAGTGAGCAGGCATTAGCTACGTTTTCCTGTACGTTTTGTTTAAGGCGTAAATATAGAAACGTGCGGTGACATCACAGAGCGATCCGTGAGCCGCGGAGCGAGCGCCATCCGTCCGTCTCACACATGTTTTTACTTTCTAACGGAAGGCAACCTGCAGCGAGTGAAAGTGAACAGAAAGCTCCTGTCAGCTGGTCATGTCGTGCTGAGCAGCTCACTTTTTTTTGGACAGGAATCCTGGCCCCTCGCTTTAAACGGCCGCCCAAAATAAACCGTCCCGCTCGTCTAATCCGTCCAGTCCGATAAAAACCACATGAGCCATCTGCGAGCTGAAACCACATGAAGCAAAAAGGCCAACGCGAGCCAGATAGGGCACTCTCGAACATTTGGAACACGGCAGCCGCCCTTTTAAACAAGGAAAAAAATATAGAACGGGGGGGAAAACCGAGGAGAAGGGACCACCCCGAGACCTCGGCATGGCACAAGACGGATGGACGAGTGGAGCTGACCGCATCATAGGAAAATAGATCCGGTTACAGAGATACACCAAATAATTCAATCATGTGAGACCCGCGGGGTTTCTCTTTCCTCTGCGAGAAAACATTCAACTTCCCAAAAACATCCCAGGAATTTGGAAAAGGAGAGAGAGAGAGAGACAGAGAGAGAGAGGGAGAGAGAGAGAGAGAGAGAGAGAGAGAGAGAGTAAACAAGAGCAAAAAGAAAAATTTACATCGATTAAAAGCCAAGGCTGAGGAGAGAGAGAAGAATTTAAGGAAAGGGATGAAAAAGAGAACAGCAACACACACACACACACACACACAGAACCTTGCACACAGATACATGCGCACACACAGAGACACACACACACAAATGCGCACACACAGACACATACACACACATACACGTGCACTCACACAGACACATACACACATTTGTGCACTCACACAGACACACAGAATCTTGCACACACACAGACACATGCACAGACACACACACACACGTGCACTCACAGACACACAGAATCTTGCACACACACAGACACATGCACAGACACACACACACACGTGCACTCACAGACACACAGAATCTTGCACACACACACACACACACATGTGCACTCACAGACACACAGAATCTTGCACACACACACACACACACATGTGCACTCACAGACACACAGAATCTTGCACACACACACACACACACACGTGCACTCACAGACACACAGAATCTTGCACACACACACACACACACATGTGCACTCACAGACACACAGAATCTTGCACACACACACACACACACGTGCACTCACAGACACACAGAATCTTGCACACACACACACACGTGCACTCACAGACACACAGAATCTTGCACACACACACGTGCACTCACAGACACACAGAATCTTGCACACACACACGTGCACTCACAGACACACAGAATCTTGCACACACACACACACACACATGTGCACTCACAGACACACAGAATCTTGCACACACAC
>NC_080731.1:2810740-2818240 GCF_019097595.1 Hemibagrus wyckioides
ACCTGTCAGTGTCAGTAAAGGAGGTGTGGCCTCTGTACCTGTCAGTCTCAGTGAAGGAGGTGTGTTCTTTCTATTAACAGCTGTTGACAACAGAAGCCTAAAATACATTATTTGACATAATTTTTTAAGTCCACACTAAATTCTAAGAAGGTTTAGTCCATATATAAAACTCTAACCTCTATAACGTCTATACTATAAAAATAAAATGTAATAAAACTGATAAAATGATCTCCATTTACATGAAGACTCTAATTTATAATGCTTCAGAGAGCATCAGCTCTCTATTTATCACACAGAGGGATTAATCCAGCTAATAAAGAAATCAGAACGCATCATTTTATAGAGTTTGTGTTTGAAAAGCAGGTCCAGATGGCTGAAACACACACACACACACACACACACTTGCTTCCTTGCAGGATGGATCTAGTCTGGGGCACAGGGCAGTGAGGACACTGATATATCACAGTAAGAGGCTGTCTGATGTTTTACACACACACACACACACACACACACACACACACAGAAGCAGCTGTAGTGAGTGGCTGTGATGGAATCCAGATGGACTGAGACTCAAAAGTTCATTAAAGATGAAGTACTGCAGAATTTCAACCCCCTTTTCTGTGTGTGTGTGTGTGTGTGTGTGCTGCATCTTAAGGTCAAGTTGGAAAAGCACATTATAAATTGGGGTGTAAAACCTTTGACATGATCTGCAGCTCAGTGCAATCTGAGAGACTTCGCACCTTGTTCCACCTTCCTTAAGCCACACACACACACACACACACACACACACACGATGCATGATGGTAGTCGATTAGCATATCAAAAATATTAATTTAGACCTGATTCATATGAATCAACGTAGACCTGATTTAGAAATATTCATCTAGAATTGATTCATATGAATCAATTTAGATTTGATTCAGAAATATTCAATTAGACCTGAGCCATACAAATCAATTTATACCTGATTCATATGAATCAAATTGGACCTGATTCAGAAATATTCATTTAGACCTGATTCATATGAATCAACTTAGACCTGATTCAGAAATATTCATTCAGACCTGATTCACATGAATCACACACTCATACATAATTCTGACATATGAATGGTAGATGTTTATCGGGGATTAGTGGCTCATAAAGAGTGTGTGTTTGTTGTGTCTTGGTGTGTTTATAAGTTTATCTCGTATTTCTCTAACGCTCGGCAGGTTAAAAAAATAGCAGCTTTCACTTTAATGTGACGGATTGCAAAATCGAGAAATTTCTGCAGTTTCAGTCCAAACAGCCTTTAATCAAACGTGTCACAAGGTTTCCGGGAGTCATCCCCGTGAAGAAGTTTATCACACACATACATACATACACACACACACACACACACACCAGTAGCATAGCTTTGCTAGTTAATAGCTAACGAGAGTGTTCAAGTGCTACACACTCCGAGAGGTCGTCCTGACGCCGAGGCGCTTTTGGCAAACGTGTCCTCATCTGTCATGAGAAAGGACCTTAACTTTTTGGGAAGGTTCATAGGTCAAATGCTTCGGGCACTTTGGGACAGTTATATCAGCAGTGATTGACCTGTGGCGTGACCTCGCTGCAGCCGAGAGATAGAAGGAAGTGCAGAATCCTACAGAATGCTAACTCGACAAGAAACGTAGTTTATTTACACACTCGCTGGGGTTAGCAGGCGGGTAACTGGAGGATAGGGAGCAAAAAGCAGAAAAATAAGGAATATATCTGAAAATATTTACAAATATAAAACAAATACAGAAGCAAGAAAGTGGGAGGTTTTTTTACGTTATCCATCACATTTTGTCGCTAATTTGATCTTATGGTGTTTGTTCATGGACTGAAGCCTAACTATCACGTCAAGGACAGCTCTATCTGCCATGTTCCGCATACATGAGCTCACAGACACCTGTGATTGGTTAATACCGCCCTGACTGACAAGAGAGAAACATTATGCCCCGCCCACTTCTCTCAAACAAACACTTTTACTTTCTTGGGCTTCTGAAATGGAACTCGTGATTATTTATTTATATATTTATCTATTTACGTCGACATGGGGTCATCCTCAGTAACTGGTTTCAATTACAGTGCTCGAAAATTATTTGTTTACGTTTTATCTTTTAGAACTAATAAGAAATTATGGCTAGGTAAAAGGTCGAGACCGACCATGAGGAGAATTCACACGAGAAACCATGCTGCCACTGCCCAGTATTTCTGCCTCTGGGGTTTTTTCAGTGTTTCCAGGGACTTGGTGGAGGTTTCCAGTTTAGGCTCCGCCCACTTCGGGTTCAAATTTGAGAGATGGAGATGATACTGATATGATGTGATGACACAAACACATTCCATTTCACACTGGATCCGTTGTATAGATGTTTATGTAAGTAAATCTTATTCAGTATTTCATTTTATTTCAGTTTAGGCTCCGCCCACTTCAGGTTCAAATTTGAATATAGATGCAGATCTGATACAGATACTGAAACAGATACAGATATGACGCGATAACGCAAACATTACATTTCACACTGGATCCTTTTTACAGACGTTGAAGCAATTAAATCATTTTGCAATTAAATCATCATTTATTTTATTTTTCGGGGGTGGGGGGTGGCATTTTTTTTATTTTAAGCAATTAAATTTAAATTAAATTTTAAGCAATTTTATCATTTTATTTTTAAGCAATTAAATCACTTTGATTTTGTTTAGGGTTTTTTTTGCATTTTTTTTTTTTATTTTAATTTTAATTTTTTTTATCTGTTATCTGTCTTTTCTGTGTTTATGACTCCTTTATAAAAGTAGGCCACAGAAACAAACCACAAATAGAGAGGGAATGTAGTGGCACAGAGCCAGGCGTGAGGAATGTACCCCTCCTCTCTCTCTCTCTCTCTCTCTCTCTCTCTCTCTCCTGACTTCCTGACACTCCCTCTGCAGGTGCTGATGGATCGCTTGCTTGTTTCATTGCTGTCATTTGTACACTGTTTTTTTTTTTTTCGACGCAACCTAGCACTTAAGCACTTGTCTGTTGGTATTTACAGGTATCACACACACACACACACACACACACAGAAACACACCACACACATACACACACACACAGAAACACACCACACACACATACACACACACCTGTGTGGCAGTAAACACAATTATTAGCCGTTTCTGGTATTTAATTATATTTTGTGAAATGATGTGCTTGTGCAAGCGTAACGTTTCTTTCCAACAGAAAAAAAACAAGCTCTGCCATGGGACGCAGTCAGAGTCTGGGCCTTGTTTATTTTTTCACTTTTAAAAAAAAAAATAAAATAAAATAATAATAATAATAATGAATAATAAATAAATACATAAAATAACTCTTATATATATATATATATATATATATATATATATATATATATATATATATATATATATATATATATATATACATATATATAATATCTATTCAATCTTTCGCTTCTGAGTTTATCCCTCTAATTTTTGTCGTAATTTGATGAATTTCTGATCCTCCAGTTGGTCAGAAGATGTAAAAAAGTGTTGATTATTTTCTTAAAAGAAAAAAAAGGTGACACTGATGCGAATATGGTCTGCGCTCGTTTCCATAGTAACAGCTACGACACACATTCCTTATTGAAAAATTCTTGCTAACGTGAATTTTTCTGTAAGGAGAATTTTTTTTCTTTTTAACATTCATGGAATGAGTCTCCAGTGTTAGGGAGACACCTCAGGACAGGACTTGCTTCACCTCATTAAATGTAGCATTAAACGGATAAAAAGTACAACGTGTCGTTCTTTAAGTAAAGAGAACCTACACTGGAGAGCTGATGTGGTTCCTGTCTCTGCAAAGTGCTTTATTTCTGACCAGTGAGCCATTTCTTCAGTCAGAAGAAATGAGGCTTCTCTTCTTGAGGCTTTTAAAAGGATTTGAACTCACACCTTTCCCTCCTCAGGAGGGCAGATTCAGCGTCACTGTGGCTTTCTGCTAAGGAGTGGCTTTTTCTCTGGAATTCTTGCACGGCTCAAATGTAACGCATACCAGAAACGCACCCTTTGCCAAAAATGTCATATCAGACCCACCTTTTTTATCTTTAATTGAGTTTCACACCTTGTGGAATCAATAATCAGAGATAAACAGGAAAATCTGCTGGCTTTGAATTTTCACCAGAAAGTGCAGGAAGCTCTGTGTGGAAGCTCTGTGTGCGCAGCTCTGTGCAGCAATGCGACGCCTGCGACTGCAGAAGCCTGCAAATGTTCATGCTCCTTTTAAATCTTTCCAAAACCTGGAAAACAAACTCTGATGATCGACTTAAAGGGTCATTAAACGCAAATATGCAGGACAGATGGAGAGAGAGAGAGAGAGAGAGAGAAAGAGAGAGAGAGAGAAAGAGAGAGAGAGAGAGAGAGAGAGAGAGAGAGAGAGAGAGAGAGAGAGAGAGAAAGAGAGAGAGAGATGCTAGATTTTTTTTCCTTTGGCCTTTTGCAGCCTGGCTGTAATGTTAAACAAGAAAGAGTGAGAGAGAGAGAGAGAGAGAGAGAGAGAGAGAGAGCAGTATTCGGGATAAGCCTCTGAATAATCCCACCCTACATGTTGTCAGAGCATGAGGAATTTATTACAAATGTTAGTCAGCTGCAGCTCCTTTTATATCCTGAGCGACTACAGATGAGTGAAACAGAGAGAGAGAGAGAGAGAGAGAGAGAGAGAGATTATTTCCCTTCATTCTGCTTCATCTGTCTGGTTCTGGAACACATGCTAGTTTTTGGTTTTATGCAGTTTAACGTTCTGCTGCAGTATTACAACCGCCTGCTGATATTTATAAATAATAAAAAATTAAATTTAATTAAAAATTACATGAAAGAATGAAATAATTTACTGGATATTTTTATTGATTTAATGTAATATTTAAAGGGTAATTTTATTTTTTTTATTTATTTATTGACTTGTTTATTGACTTAATGTGTTTTGTGTATAAATAAATAATTTATAATTTATTGTTAATAATAATAATAATAATAATAATAATAATAATAATAATACCTAGGAACACTGCATATAGTTATGTGATTATTTATTTATTTGTTTGTTTGTTTGTTTGTAATTTTTTTTTAAACTTATTTTAGTGGTAAATGTATTTGTTATTTTGTTGTTAATAATAATAAGAATAATATTAATAATTAGGCTCAATGTATATAGAGATGTGGTTACTTAAATGATCCATTTAAATTACTTAATTACTTGAATTACTTTTTTTGTTTGTCTCTAGCAAACATTAAAAATAACCTGAGATTTGTGTTAATTATAATAAATAGTAAATAATTTGTTAGTTCTTTTATTTTCCGCACTAGCGTGTCACAACGACAGACACTAAACCGAGCGTATTTGCATCATGTCTGTGTTTAGCCACGCCCACAAAGAGCCATAAAAGGCAAAGTTCAAAGAAAAAAACAACAAAATGACAACTAAACGGTAAAATGATGCCTCCTGTGCAGGAAACCATCCAGTAATGTAGCTCAGCCACTGCAGCGCATCAGCTAGCTTCAATAAATTCATTTTAATGTCTGTTTGATTAGCCGGCTAAAGCGCTGATGCTAACATCCCAGCAAACAGGCTCATTAGAACAGGTAATAATTATCTCCGGCTTTCTCAGAACGCCTCCTCAGCAACTTGAATGACCTTTTTATTAGAACCCGGATCTGATCTCAGACTGACGTCTGATGAGTAAGAAGTTTTTTATTGTCTGTCTAATCCGCTGGGATTAGTCATTGCATGCTGCTAGCAAAAAAACATCTAATTCACGTACGTACACGACAGCTGGGAAGATAGAGCTATACTTTGCTATGGAAATAATCAGCTAGTGCGGAATTGTTCCATGTTTATCTCCACAGATGTTTGTTTTAAACCATATTAGCCTCTAGTTAGCCGCTAGCTGGGAACAACTGACCTGACTAGCCGTATTGTTGTGCTGAAATGAATTGAAATGAAATGATTCCTGAGGTAAAAAATTTTTCCTCGACTTCACAACATACTCTATAGTGAGAAGTCCAGCTAGCTAGCTATTGTCTTTTATTTTTTTCATCTTGCTTGATTTCCTAAAGACGTTTGAGAGTTTTGTGCAGTTTAGCGCTCTGCTGCAGTATTGCAACCGCCTGCTGATATTTATAAATAATTTTAAAAAATCTAATTGAAAAAAAAAAATACATGAAAACAAGAAAGAATTTACGGAATATTTTTTAAAATTGATTTAATGTCATTTTATTAAGAGTAATTTTATTTATGTGTTTATAGACTTATGTGTATAACTAATGTGTTTTGTGTATAATTAAATAATTTATTTTGTTATTGTTTATAATAATAATAATAATAATAATAATAATAATAATAATAATAATAACTAGTCACACTGCATATAGTTATGTGGTTATTAATTAATACAAATGTAATTAATTAATTAATTAATTTTATTGTTATTTTTTTTTACATTTGTATCTCCATAGATTTAACACAATGTGGATTTAAACCATATTTAGCTAGTTATCCACTAGCTAGGAACATCTGACCTATATATCTGGCCCTGTGATGGACTGGTGACCTGTCCAGGGTGTACCACTGCCTTTCGGCCAATGTGTGCTGGGATAAGTTCCAGCAGATCTCTGTGACCCTAATTAGGAATAAAGTGGGTATAGAAGATGGATGGATTTCTGAGGTAAAAAACACTGAATATTTCGTCAAATTCGCAACGTACTCAATAGTGACAAGTCCAGCTAGCTAGCTAGTGTCTTTTATTTTTTCTATCTTGCTCGATTTCCCAAAAATGTTCGAGAGAAACACCTTGCGACTAAAGTTGGGACGAACCTCAGGCGAGAACAGGGATTAATGCTCCTGATGTCTAGAAAAAGAGATATGTCCTGCTGTGCTTCCAGGTGTTTGTAGGTAGCTAAAGTAAACACGCTGACTGAATCAACCGCTCAATCATTTTCAAACTTTCTACACGTGAGAAGTTGATCCTTTCTCGAGACAATTCTGGCTACACCGGTATTCTGAAAAGCCTCTGATTAGGTAAGACGCAGCTGGAGGAATAAGAAGGGAAATTAGCGCTAGCCCAGGTGCAGCTGAGGACAAGACGTTCAGGTACAAGACCCACCTGAGGGAAGGTGGAGGTAACAACACGCATCGGAGACGACAAATGCCAACAGAACGGCGGAAAATGTATACGATCTCTACTTTAAATGCATGGAATGTGGGGTTTTATACGCGGCAAACATTTGAACAGCTGCAAAAGTGTACAAATCGCGTTTAATTATGATATTGTAGCGTTAAAGCCAGGTGTTAGCGGGGATTAGTGGCGAGTATTGTGCACTAGAGCGCCGATTATCAGGCTCGCCCTGCATTCAGTAGCGCTCTGCTGGGAAGAACTGCTGAGTGCTCCTCTTACCTGCCAGGTATGTGGCACCTGGCCAGGTGTGTCAATCAGACAGGTGAGCCCATTGCACAGTGCACCG